>NW_027397068.1:70761654-70776382 GCF_003265705.2 Callorhinus ursinus | reverse complement strand
GGTATTAGGGAGGGCACGTTCTGCGTGGAGCACTGGGTGTTACGCGCAAACGATGGATCATGGAACACGACATCAAAAATTCATGATGTGATGCATGGTGACTAACATAATAAAATAAAATTAAAAAACAAATGAGTAGGATGCTCAGGGCACCCAGGTTCTCAGTGGTCTCACTCACTCTGGGTGAAGGACCCAGGAAGCCTTGGGCAAGCACAGTGGTACCTCCTCCACAAGATCCAGAGAGCTGGTTCTCCTTTAGTTAGCTACAGACAATAGCTCACCAAACATTCCCCTTAGGCCCCTATAAAACGTATCTATTGATAAGTTTTACATAAGCGAGCTCACCAAAGTTAATGGGCTTTTTCCACACACCATCTAAGTACTGTATCTAATATGTTCTGGAAAGACTCTGGAAAGTTCTAGCTTGTCATTGCCAAGTTTACTATCCTTTGCATGGTCTGGGGACAGGTACCTGGAACATAATTAATACAACTGAGAAATAACGTAGACAATTATAGAGGTCTGCGTTGTAACTCACAAATGGGGAGTTCCCACCCAATGGAAGCACAAATAACGGTGTGAGTCAGAGGGCAGGCAGGCCATGTTAGCCTCTGCTGACTCTAGGAGGGGTGGGAGGACTTGTGGTTCTTTACGAAGAGATGCCCAGAGTCACAGAACATTGGATCTGAAAGACATGTCAGAAATCATCACCTTTTCCTTTTACTGAAGGGTAAACCAAAAGAGGCTGAGAGCATCACAGTTGTTCATCACAGTCACTGGCGATTAGACAGGGACTCGAACACTGGGCTCGGTCTGTCTTTACATTTTGAGTGAGTCATGGCAAGTTTCTCACAGGGGATTAAAAGATTGTGCCGAATCAAAGTGAATGACACCACAAGTCCCACCTTTACCAGGAATGACACCTGTTCTTTAACCATTTAGGGACTCTATTATGGGCTCAGTTGGCAAGAGCTCTTAACCACAGAAGCGACCATGTCTTCCCACCAAGCATCCATGCCCAGAGGGGAATTTAACCAGAAGTGGAAATCACTGAACAGGTATGCTGTCCACACTAAAGCTGGTCCGCTGTGTTTCTGAGTCACACAAGCCCTGATCTTGACCTTCAACCTCACGTGCTCGGCATTTCACCACCTGGCTGCACGTGGAGCTCCCTCTCACCAGGGGATTCTCTTGCTCGTGCGTTCCTCTTCCAAATCATTCATTAAAAATACACGATAAGGGAAATATTGACTGATCACTACAGAAACGGCAAGCTTACACCTCTACACATAGATAAAGACTCATTGAACTCCCATTTATTTATTTATTACCTCTGATTGCTGCCTCCCTATCCATGAGTAAATATTTCCCCGACCCACAATGACATCAGGGTTTTAGTAACTTATGATAGAGTCGTTAATCAGAGACTTTTTCAAGGTCTAAGTAGATGCCAGCCACTGGTTCCCCCAACCATATGACGATTTGTTCCCTGACGGGATATTAACTGATCCATCAGACACGGCTTCCTCTTAAAAGAATCCTGTTACTTTGTCACCCAATGGCAACGAGTCACATTTACTTAAGAGCTCAGTGAGCCTCTACTTTAAAAATTATTATGTGGTATTTGATATGGATGATGGGTGGATAGATAGGAGGTTATGAGGGTCCAAAGAAAACATCCCCCACCCCCAATCCTACTATACAACTGAAAGTCAGAACTCATTACCAATTATCACTGGAGTCAACTTGGTGCCTTTCCCAGATCCCACCTTCCAGACTAACCCTCCCCAGATAACCACCCTTGCTTTTAAAGATTGTATTTATTTATGTGAGAGAGAGAGTGGGTGGGGGGGAGGAGCAGAGGGAGAGGGAGAGAGAGAACCTCAAGCCGACTCCCCGCTGAGTGAGGATCCTGACGCAAGGCTCGATCTCACAACCCTGAGGTCATAACCTGAGCCGAAATCAACAGCTGGACGCTTAACCGACTGCACCATCCAGGTGCCCCAACCACCCTTGCTTTTAAACATAGGTTTACCACATAGGGATTGCATCCTAACAATATACTGCTTAAATCTACTTGCTTTTGAGTTTCATAAACACAATATTTTACTGTGTGTGATCTTTGGGAACTTGCTTTTTTCTATATCGAATATTCAATTTTGAAGATACATCCATGTCATTGCATGTGGTTGTAGTTCCTTCATTTTCACTGCTGTATGGCCGTCCATTGTGCGAATACACCACAGTGCATTTATTTGTCCTCCTGTCCTGGGACATTTAGATTGTTTCTAGTTTTTTGCTATGATGAACATTATTGTCAAAAACATTCTCGAACATGTCTCTTGAAGAAATCATAAAATATATGTTTCTTCAGTTGAGTCGAAGGGTACAGGCATGTTCTGCTTTACAAGATAATACCAACTTTTTTCCCAAAGTGGTGAGACCAGATGACACCACCACCCCTCCCCCCAGCAGTACCTGAGAGGTCCTACTTCCACACACACATCACTTGCTGACACTTGGACTCTCAGATGTCTTAATCCTTGCCAATTTAGTGGGAGTAGAATAGTATGTCATTGTGATCCTAATTTACATTTCCCTGATTACTAATGAGGCTGAGCATGTTTTCATGTTTTCAGATTGTCTACCACCTGGCTCCTAAGAATTTTAGGCAATTCATTTGGTAGCACGGCGTGTCAAACTATTCACCAGCCCCAAATCCTGCTTAGGGGTGTTGGAAAATAAGACCCACAGTATCTTACAAAACGCTGGTGGCTCTGAGTCTTATGGAATGGATACAGCCCTTGGCTCTGCAAGTCATTAAACTGTGCCCACACTAATCAGCAGCCTGTAGCCTGGGGACTTGAGCTCAGCTTAAACGGTGGGTACACATGATCTAAGGGGATCCTCTCCTGCCAGTCAGTGGTGCAGGGTGAAATCTGTTTAAAGAGATGCAAAGAGAGGCCCACTGGAGGCTTCTGGGAAGATCTTTCCCTATTCTTATAGTCAGCAACAGCAAGGCAGAATTTGTCTGACCCTAGAAGTAAGAGAGGCAGCGAGCAAGTCCACCTGCAGCAACCATCCTAAGTCCACAAGGAGAACAATTGTAGAACGACGTTATCATCACGGAAGGCAAAGCAGACAGATGGAACAATCCGGGTCCTTGATCACACTGCTGAGCTGCCAGATGAACCAACATTGATCCACTCTGTCTCAGGGTGCCAACTTAGGCAAACCAATAAATTTCCTTGTTGCTTAAACCAATGTGCACCTGGCTTTCTGTTACTTCAACCAAAAGCCTCCTGATAGAGGTTATGTGGTCCGTTATGTGGTTTATAAGCAAACAAACTAAAGCAACAAAAGACCATGAGATGTGAATAGCATCCCTGAGATGCTACTGGATGCTAGACGTGAGGAGGGACTGGCCAACAGCACAAAGAGGAAGCTTGTAGATGAACCTGAGCAGCCGTTAGCGCACCACGCTGGGGGATGGGTGAGTGGTGAGAGGTGGGGACTCAGGCAGCAGGGACAACATTCAGAAACCTGGGATTGTGAGCACAAGCTTTATTGCCAAGACAGGTTTTGGAACCCCTGAACAGGATCGTTCAGCAGAGTTGCTATTAATTAAATTCCTCTCAAGGTATCTTCTCAACCGAGCCAACTCATGTCCTCCAAGGCTAATGGCTCTTACCCACTCTCAGCACTCATGTGAAGCAGTGAGCTCATAGCCATGGTGTTCCTGCTTATACTGAGTTGTCTTCTTACTGTTTCATATAATTACCTTCTTGGTCTTCCCTTCTAGCACGTACATACCCTGAAGGAAACTGGCCGCCATTACTGTTAATGATGTTGGGTTAAGTGCATGAATGCCCAACATTCAGGGTGGGTGGACCCGTGTGGTCAAAAGATGAATTTTAGCCACAGAATCTCTTCCATCCCAGAACAGAAGAGTCCTATAATCCTAAAGAGTCTAGAAAACTTCTTCTTTTTGGGAGAAGTAAAACATTATTATGTCCTTATCAATAAGGGAGAATCTGAGCAACTTGTGTCAGCTGAAGAATAACAATCTTACTATCAAGTCATAAAACCAACCACTGACACCTTGCTACCAGCAAAGCTACCAGCTCCATGAACCAGCGGAATGTTACATCTTCGTATGAGGAAATCAGTCACCAGGGGGCTAGTCTTGTCTTTGTATTCCAAAATAAAACCATACTGGCTTTAGAAATGTAGAAACACTCTGAACAATACGCTTTTTAATAACTTCATGTGTTCATAGATACAAAACAAGAGCTGACACAGTTTTAATATCAAAGTTTAAATTTCAGTGCAATGAAATACATCTAATCATAGGCTCTAAATGTAATCTTAAAGAACAAGAAAATATCCAGTAATACAGCTAATTTAGAGTAGAACAGATTCCTGGAATAATTATTCAATTCAGGAAAAGATCAAGAAATGGTTGACACCCAAAAAATCACATTATTGCAATTTTGCACAATTTTTTATAGCAATATCCTAGTTGCAATAACATAATTGCCTTAGAAAAAATTAGAAGCCGTATAAAGTATGTCGAACTATTTTTGCAGGGGGAAAATCTGATAAACAGCCTTAGAGGAAGGAAGAAATAATAACAAAAGGAAAGCAAATAGAAAATCCAAAGTGAGTCCACCCAACACTGAGTATTATTTCTACAAGAAAATTAGTTAAAATTTCAAATACCAGCACTGATGAGAAGAAACCCTGAATTTTTATTGTTTGCTTCCTTTACACCATTAACCATACTGATTTTATCTAGGATTCTTCTCCTGCAGAAGAAACTGTAAATTAAACACGATCTTTCCAATATGCTAAATAATGAAGTTCATAATGAGCCCATGGTAATGGGTCTGTTTTTGCTGGAAATTGCAATTTAGTTTATTTTTCTAAGGAACATCTGCTATGGTTTTGAAAGGTTGCTAAGGAAAGGTTTAAGAAAAGGTGATACAAAACAAGCAACATCTTTATTCTTCACCAAAACTGTATCACATTTAAAATTTAAACTTGTATTTTAAATTATGAAAGCCATTTAAGGTTTTGATGATTCTTCACCTTCATGAAGGGGCTGTGGACTCAGCTGCCATGGGTCATAGTCATTCTGGGGTGATGGGGTCAGTGTTGGGGTTAGTGACTGTGGCCCGTGGGCATCTTTAAGTAGAAAATTAGAACAGAGCTGTTCCCCTGAGAACCACATCCCAAATTCACCCATTAGCAAATCATGTCAACTGTCAAAATACTCTTTGTCCCAGTTGCTTCCTATGAGTCCATTAACGACCCCGATCAGATCCACACAGGTCTGTCATCTATATCTTGCCATGACTTCTGCATTTCTCTGTTTGCTCCTATGCTCCTACACTCCACTCTGCCTACTGCTGCTAAAGTGAGTAATGTAAAAGTGACTTCCCATTGAATGTAGAACATAACCTTATATCCTCAGTGTAGTCTATGAGGCCCTGACTGATCTGGTGCCTGGCTATCTCGCTGGCCCCATCTGCTACCATCTGCTTCCCCTCTTGTTCAATGCACTCCAGTCACACCAAACTTCTTACCATTCCTCAAATATGCCAGTTTCATCCTACCACAGGGCCTTTGCACCAGCTGTTCCCGCTCCCTTGAATGCCTTTTTCCAGATATTTGGAAGCCTCACTTCCTCGCTTCTTTCATATTTCTGCTCTTCAAAGCAGAAAGAGGTGTCATCTCTCCAAAGATGCCTTTCCTGAATATTCTAAAACAGCCTAATCTCAATACCTAGGAATAAACATAACCAAAGAAGTAAACAACCTGTACTCTGAAAACTATAAAACACTGATAAAAGAAATTGAAAATGATGCAAACAAATGGAAAGAGATTCCATGCTAAAGGACTGGAAGAATTAACATTGTCAAAATGTCCATATGACCCTAAGCAATCTACAGATTCAATGCAATCCCTATCAAAATATCAACAGCATTTTTCACAACACCAGAAAAAATGATACTAAAATTTGTAGGGAAACACAGAAGATCCCAAATAGCCAAAGCAATCCTGAGGAAGAACAAAACTAGAGGTACCACCATCCCTACTACAAAGCTGTAGTAATCAAAACAGTGTGGTACTGGCACAAAATAGACTCACAGATCAACGGAACAGAAATAGACAGCCCAGAAATAAACCCACATTTATATGGTCAATTAATCTCTGACAAAGGAGGCAAGAATGTAAAATGGGAAAAATACAATCTCTTCAACAAATGGTGCTGGGAAAACTGGACAGCAACATGCAAAAAAGAATGAAACTGGACCACCTTCTAACACCATCCACGAAAATAAACTCAAAGTGGATTAACGATCTATACTGAGACCTGAAACCATAAAAAATCCTAGAAGAAAGCAGAGGCAGTCATTTCTCTAACATCAGCCATAGCAATATTTTTCTAGATATGTCTCCTGGGGCAAAGGAAACAAAAGCAAAAATAAACTAACGGGACTACACCAAAAATAAAAGGCTTTTGCACAGCAAAGGAAACCATCAAGAAAACAAAAAGACAACCTACCGAATGGGAGAAGATATCTGCAAATGCCATATCCAATAAGGGGTTAATATCCAAAATATATAAAGAACTTATACAACTCAACACCACAAAGACAAGTAATCTGAATAAGCAAACAAAAAGCAGAGTCAGAACTATAAATACAGAGAACAAACTTGATGGTTGCCAGGAGGGAGGGGGGAGGGGGTTGGGCCAAAGGGTGAAGGGATGGGTGAAGGGGAGTGGGAGATACAGGCCTCCAGTTATGGAGTGAGTAAGTCACAGGACTGAGAGCAGCGCGTAAGAAGGAATACACTGATACTGTAACACCAGTGCAATAGGGCAGATGGTAACTATACTTGTGGTGAACACAGCGTAATGTATAAACTTGTCAAATCGTTAAGTTGTACACTGGAAACTAAGGTCACATTGTGTGTCAACTATACTCAAATGTAAAATAAATAAATAAATAAATGAAACAGCATAATCTCCCCAGATCTACTGCCTTATCCTTTTCAATCTTCTCCCAAAAGTCAGAATTATCATGTGGTATTATATTACACACATATTTGTGGATTTGTTTGTGGTCTGTTACCCTACTAGAATGTAGGTTCATTGAAGGCAGGGACCTTATATTATTCATTGCTAGAACAATCCCAGTCCTTACTAAATATTTGTTGAATGAATAAATGAATGGATTTATTGGTTTCCTAAAAAGTGCAGACCTATCAAATCCCTACTTCTTAAATATTATATTATACCATAATTTTGATTAAAACTGTATGCTTAGGATGATCCAAGTAGCAAAACTAGTACAGTGTATGACATGGTGCACACACTTCCTGTCGCTCTCATCCCATGAGCCTGCCTCAAAGACGTCCCTGGGAAATGTCAGGAACTAACTCCTCCTAGTGAGATAGGTCTGGACTGATGGATGAAGACCAAATGCTGCTCTATGGCAAAGGACACCACAGCAGTGGCCACACACCAACAATGTTCTCTGATCCCCTGTGGAAGCTTAGCTCTAAGAGTTTTATGAGCTGCAAAAGGCAAGTGGGATTAAAACCAGGCAGATTGTCAGCATTTTGTTGTTTTTTTTCCCTTCAAGTTTTCAGAACTGAATATATTGTCTAACCCCAAACAGAAACAGCATGGAACGCAGTTATACTTTACCAAAGCCATTAGGAACCCATAGGAATGGAATTACTATTAAGCAGATGGGGTCAAAAATCTACTCTGCTCTCCCTGCCGAACAGGCATGGAAGTCAATGTAAAGTAGATACAGACTGAAGTGCCGGGTAGCTTTCATCTATTAATAAAGTCCTAAGTTTAAACTGACGGATGTTTTGGCATCACTCTTTGGATGCACTACCACCTTTATCTGAATCTGCTATTTTTTAACTTTTATACATGCAAAAGAAATAAACCAAAGAGGACAAGCGGGGGAACGGCTGAAGTGCTAACATCTGTTCCAGTAAAGCTGCTTTTTCCTCCCTGCTCAATGCGACAGATATTTGCTAGAAGATTCCAGAGGTAACGTGCCTTAAAGGCCTTCCAAAAATAAAAATAATAATATCTGCACGATGATGATAGGTATATTGATACTTTCCTGCACCAAATCCCTCGAGTCACTTTGATTTGGACTCGACCCCACATACGGGCTGGAGGAGACACAGTAAGTCCCCATCACAGCCATTGGGATCAATCTGCTCCCCAAGTCACACTTTCCCACCTCTGCTCATGCTCCTTCTTTCTGGACACGCTCCTCAGCCACCAGTGTCTTCTGTCAAAGTTCTACCCCCTACAGAGGCTGTTCTCGGTCTTCTCCTCGGCAAGTCTACCTTGGTCTCTCACAGCTCTGAACTCCTCATTGCTTATAACGCTGCCTTCACAGTGCATCTTACAGTCCTCAAAATATTTTCACATAACTCGTTCAGAAGACAAATATTCTTAATATTATTATTCCAGGACATGGATAAAGAAAAGGGGAGTCTTCCAAGTTCGAGGATCCACAGGAGGCCCTGCTTCAGCAAACAATGCTGGGATACTGGCTTCGTCTCTTGGATTAGGTTATAGGCTATGAAGAGGAAGGTGTGTCTCACAGCACAGGCCGTATGGTAATTACTTTAAATTGCTTGTTGACTGAGATGGAAACCGGGGTTCTGGCACTGACTTACTATCTTCAGTTGTCTGATTGGTGGCAAGTCACTGAGATTCAGATCCCCCAACTGCTGAAATGAGGGGTTTGGGTTGAAAGCTGGTGCAACTCTCTGGTCCTAGAATTCGTGAACAATACGCTCACAGACAGGGCTTCTCCTTGGCTGACTCCTTCTGGCAGTACCACCATGGTATCTTCACAAATTCCAAGTTGTCAAGTCCAGAAATTCAAGTACTCTTGTAAATGTGATAGAGGCTCTGGGCTGCCATGTGTGTAATGGGTGTCCCGCAGTGTGAACCAAATCCTCATGGATCCTGAACACACTCCACATGAGGTAGTGTCATTAGACCCACCATCACTTGGTGTAGACCACAGCCTTTGGGGAATACTCACAGGATAGTAAAAACTCTTAGTCTGAATCCACGAATGCCAACATTCCACCATCTCTTCAAGCCCGTACTTTTCAGGCTCTCTATAACTACTGAACTGCCAGAGACCCCTGAAAACTCCACCTTTTCCAATGGCTGAAGTTAATCATGTTGGCCGTGGAACCTACAGGTGTTCCTAAAATGGAAACTCCTTTCTACTCGTCTCATTATAACCACCACACTCCCTCTCCCAAGCAAGGAATAATTCTCAAAATCAGAGAGCCAGGAAGTTCAAAATCTTGCAGTCATTTTGTATTTTGCCCTCCGTCTCCTTCCTTACCCTACTCCAGGCAGACTCTTGGCTTCCGCCCATCTCCCCTCCACCTGGCCTCCATCTGCCAAGGCCCCCGGTGCCTGATCTCCCTGAGGCACAAGCTTCCAGCGACCTTCCCCCGTTTCCCTAATCCATCCCACCTAGAGCAGACAGAATAACCTCGGGATCTCTGCTTTGCCACACCTCCCTCCCTTGACACCCACAGAACGTTTTGTCACTGTGTTCACAAGAAGGGCGGATAAGAAGAGATAAAGAGGAAGTGACGAAGGAAGGAAATAATGAGTCTGGTTTCTGTGACCTGTGTAAAAGGAAACCCTCTGAAGCCTTGTTATGCAAGTTGGCGTGTGTAGCCGTTTCCTGAGCTGCCATGACAAAGTACCACAAACCAGGTGACATTAAAAAAACAGATATGTCTTGTCTGGTGGTTCTGGAGACTAGAAGTCTGACATTAAGGTGCCGGCAGGGCCATGCTCTCTCTGCATGTTCTAGGAGAGAATCCTTTAGCTTCTAGCATCGGCCAGCAATCCTTGGGTTTGCTCGGCTTGGAGATGCATCACTACTGTCAGATGGCACCTTCTCCCCGTGTCTCAGTCCCTTTGGGCTGCTGGAACAGAAAGTACTTTAACATCAACAGGAATTTATTTCTCACAGGTCTGGAGGCTGGGAAGTCCAAGATCAAGGTGCCAGCATGGGCACATTCTAGTGAGGACCCACTTCCTGGTTCATAACTGGCAACTTCCACATGGTGGAACGGACTCGGGAGCTCCCCAGAGCCTTTTATAAGGGCACCAATCCCATTCATGAAGGTTCTGCCTTCAAGTCCTCCATACCTCCTCAAAGCCTTACCTTCTACTACCATTACATTGGACGTTAGGATTTCAGCATAGGAATTCGGGTGGAGTGGGGAGACAGACAGACCGTAGCACCTCGTACACCTTCACATGGTCTGCCCTCTGTCTGTGTTTGTGTCTGTGTCCAAATGTCCCCTTTTTATGACACCAATCACACTGGATTAGGGCCCATGCTAATGTCCCCATTCTCACTCGATTATCTTTATGAAAACCCTATTGCCAAATGAGATTATGTTCTAAGAGTTAGGACTTTAGTAGATCTTTTTTTGGGGGGGGCACAATTCAACCTTAAGAGCATGGGAAGGGGTGGCTTACTTTCCACTGGGGGAATGGACCAGCTCTTGACAGAACTCTTGCACCCACATACCCTATGAACCACACAAGGTCTACCTACACAGGCCCTAGACATCGTTTTAGGTGAGCCCATGTGGCCACTGTGCTTGACTTGACCTTTCTTCCCTCTGCTGAGAGAGAGCTGGAGTCCCGGGAGTCCCAGAAGCTCTGTGATTCTTGGCACTAAGAAAGAATATGGTAGGAGGAGGAGTTGGCTTTATCAGGAGAACATGAAGGCGTAGCCATGAAAAGTTAGAGGACCACAAATGCTTTTTTATGTGTCTTTATCTTTGGCTTGGTCCAACTGTTTGCTCCTGCCTTCTTCCCGAAGCTGTCCCGTACTGTCCCTCACTACACTGTTCCAATTCAGCGGGCATCATGGTGATCTGTGTGGCTTCTTCCCTTTTGTCAACACTCCCTGCTGTGAGTAGGAACGTTATCCTCCACCCACACACTGCCTGGCTGGTGGGGAACCATCAAAATGACAAGAGAGCCCCAAGCTTGTTTTGTCTTCTCAAAGTGTGGCCTTTATGAGTGTGAGAATATTATAGATGTTAACAATAAGAGTGTTCGGTATTTTATTTGCTGAGCTCGTGCAAGCTTGCTGAAAAATGCTGATAAATGTAATTTGGTCTTACAATATCTCATATTAAAACACTCAATAGACATCGATTACATATCCACCCACCATACTCAAATTAAGATGAAGCCATTTAAACATTGCTTTGTGGATTCACTATAGAAAGTTTATAACAATAGTGCGAACTTAGAGCTCACCCTAAGCAAAACATTTTTTTTAAGGTTTTATTTATTTGTCAGAGAGAGAGAGAGAGAGAGAGCACAGGCAGGGGGAGCGGCAGACAGAGGGAGAGGGAGAAGCAGGCTCCCCGCTGAGCAGGGAGCCCGATGCGGGGCTTGATCCCAGGACCCTGGGATCATGACCTGAGCTGAAGGCAGACGCTTAACCGACTGAGCCACCCAGGCGTCCCCTCCTTGGCTTTTCTTATGCCCCACTTGCTTTCCAGTACTGCCCACATAATTAAGGTATAATCATTAATATGGACCCCTCAACATTTCCCCAAGATGCTTTGCATAGTCCTCCTTCTATACCTTTATTACTGCCCTTCTTTTCTGCTTCCTCCTCCTGATTAAATCCTGTGTCCCCTCAGAGCGCACATCACTGTCTCCCTCCCCGAACACCTTGGTTCCTGTACATCAGAAACGCTGGTTAAGTGAATGAAACAGGAAGTGCAGAAGGCTTGTATTCCATTCCAATTTTGGACTGCTTTAAAAAAAAAAAATCTCATAGTCACAGAGGGCAACAAAATTAGAGCTTATTTAAATGCTCCAGAATATGGAAGTTTGCATGTCTTCAGTACTTTGCAAGGAATCTACAAATGGAAGCTTTGAGGGGAGGGGTTTGCAAAAACTCTCAATCTCCTTGGGGTATGCTTTTCTCGATCTATGTTAAAAGGAATGAAAAACAAACCCAAAGAGGCACCCTAGGAGGCTCTAGTCCCATTTAATATCATAACACAGCTGTAACAAAAAGATCCCCATTCCAAGTCACGTCATTTCTAGAGAAACATGAGGTAGGAAAATGCAGTCTGTTTATGGCCAAGAAGACAAGAAGAAACTTTCACGTTGTCAGTGAGCATTTTATCACTTGCCTATTGGTTTGGTTGTCTCTGGTATTGTTTAAATGTAGAATATGTATTCAGGATATGAAACGGATTTTAGATTATGCATTCAGGAAATGAAATGGATTTGAGACCTTAGAGCCTACAGAATGCAATTTAACATTTTCTCTCTTTGAATTTATTAGATTTTTAAAGAGTTATTTCCTTTTAAACTGCCTTAATGAAACAAAGTGAACTGCCCTAGAATGAAAGATTTTATGAGAATGGGTGTCCTCGAAAGGGCCACAATCTACAAGAAAAGTAAGTTATGTTCCTCTTTATAAAAATCTGCCTATAGTCTTTTGTCTCTTGCATGGATGCGGAAGGCACTCCGGGAGCCCGGGAGTCTAGTCCACATGTTGCCTGGCTGTCCCCTCAACCTCAGGTCACCATCTTTCCAATGCAAATAATAACCAATGCCCTGCCTCCCCCTGCAGATTGAGAGCTCCAGATGAGAGAGTACATCCCGGTCATTGTTGTCATTGCCATGGGGATGTCTAGCCTTGCACAGTCCCATGGAGGGGGGTGCAGGTGCGGTCGGCATCCAAAGACAGGTGCCCCCCACCGTGCAACACACAGATCGCAGGCAGGGCCCAGCACTCCACAGCCAAATGGCCTGAGAGTGACCTCCCTCTGGCCTCAACCTTTCAAAAATTTAGGGACTTTACAGTACCTTAGAGAGGATCAAGTCCAACCCCCTTGTGGTAAAGCTAAAGCGACCAAGGAAGTAAATGCCCAGGGCCAACCAACAGTCAGTGGCTGAGCCAGGACCCTGCAGGGCTTCTCTGGGGGACCACACTTCTTTACAAACAAGGACTAAGAGGCGCCACTGATGTTACAGAGAGACGCATGGACAAGGAGAGCTTGCAAAAGCCACCAGCTTGAGGACAGGGGTATATCATGTGTGTATGTTGGTCTACTGCACAGCTGCGATAGTGATACCAAGTGGCCACCTCCTGGGTGAGGCTTCTCCACCCCCAATGCCCAAGGCCCACAGGACAATGTCACTAAGCTGGAAGCAAAGTTACTGACAGAAGGCGGTGAACCCCCAGAGCCACAGCCCCACAGCACTCCTCCTGCTGGCGTCCTCTGGCTCTAGGTCAGGTCCACGGCTCGGGCTCTTCTGGGCCATCTCTCACAGCTGTGGATCCACGGGTTCAGAGGGCTTTCAGACTGTTGACTGTTGACTGTTTGCCCCAGTAAACATACTTGATTGGCGTGCTTTCGGCTTCAGGGGTTTCTGAAGCAGTAAGTTGCCAGAAGATAATGGTATCACTATGGCACGTAGGGCAAAGGTCCTCTTCACCTGTGCCCCGGCCTCCAGAGCCCCTCCCCCACCCAGGGGTCACAGGCCCAATTCCATTCTCTCTTGGCCCTGAGCAGGTCCCAGCAGGCCCCAGCCTGTCGTCTTAGTCCAGTGGTGGTGGCGGTTATTCCTCCTGCACACGGGTCCTCACCCCAGGGCTGTGGTGTCCACCTCCTACCTGCCCCGGCCACCCCCTGCACGATCTATCCTGTGGGGCCGGGTCACTCACCACCCTGACAGTGAGCTTCCTCCCTCCTTGTCATCTTCTGTGGAACCCTCCACTGACAATGGGCGTTCATGTCCCCCAAGGCGCCATTGGTCCTGCCCTCAGAGGAGGAAGAGAGGAGAGGGAAAGGAGAGAGGGAGGGGAGAGGGGAGAGGCCCATGGCACTGAGGGTTCAGGAAAGCCAATTCCTCTCTCTAGCACGGAGCAAAGGCAATAGAAGGATCCACGAATGTGCCTGAAACCCAAACAAGCTGGAAGGTCTAATTTAGGCTCCAACCCTGACAGGGCATGCAACACATGTGGCAGATTTCCTAAAAGCAGAGAGCAATCTCAACATCACAAGGTGACACATGAATACAAACACTGCCATCAGAAGGTTCTCAAAGTTCCAGAAAATAACCTGGGGGCGGGGGGGGGGGGGGGACACAGGGGGGGGGGAGGGAGGGGGGGGGGGGGAGGGGAGGGAGAGAGAGTATTTGTGGAATGTGGAGGTCCCACTGGTCCGGAGGCCCCTGCAGAGTGACGGGGAGGGAAGGAGAGCTCCCTGGCTGAAAAGTGGGGTCAAAAACCACCTACCAAATAATCCGTGAGTACAGGCATACCTCAGAGGTCCTGCGGGTTCAGCTCCAGACTGCCACAATAAAGTGAAGATTGCAATAATAGCAAGTCAGATGAAAAAAAAAAAAGCCACTTACCAGCTACATGACTTGGGTTACGTTCTCTCTTGGCTTCATTCATTCATTCATTCATTCAGGCACATGCTGCATCCCTAGTATGTGCCTAACACTGCGCTGGGCACTAGAGGTAAAGCCAGACCATGAAGGAGGAGGGGGAGGAGAAAGGAGGTGAGGAAGAGGAGGAGAGGAAGAGGAGGAAGAAGAGGTGGTGGAGGAGGCAGAGGAGGCGGTGGAGGAGGCAGGGGAGGC
>NW_027397068.1:70615811-70761644 GCF_003265705.2 Callorhinus ursinus | reverse complement strand
GGTGGAGGAGGCAGAAGAGGTGGTGGAGGAGGCTCAGCTCTGACGAGCTTAGTGGTGACAGCGGCTTAATCAAGCAGTCACACTAATTAACCGATGAGTAAACCCTGCAATAAGGATCCCGAGGAAAGGAATGTTTCCTTCAGAGGGGTGGGGGCTGGGGCGCAGGGCACAGGGGGCTGAGCACCTTCTCTACGCAGGCTTGTTTCCAGATGAAAGACTGCAATGGTCAGTCAGTGATCTGAATTCCTGTCCTTCTGGACGCCTCCACACCCTGTCCCTAATCAGAGCCAGCTGGTTCCACCTCAAACCACACCTCAGGTCTGAGCCCCTCTGCCCCTCCCCCAACAGGGCCTGGTCCAAGTACTGCCATCTTTGCCTGGACTGCTGCAGTAGCACCTCAGTCAGTCTCCTGCTTCTGCCCTTTACAAGTGTGGGGGTTGGAGGGGGAACCTTTAAAGCCTACAAGGTAACTCCTCTGCTTAAAATCCTCTGACAGCTTCCCATCCCACTCAGAATAAAATCCCAAACTGCACCCCTGACCCACAAGACCCTCTCCTGCCATAATGTCCTCATGCCCTTCCCCCCCCACCCCATCACCCCCACTGCCGCCCTTCCCACTGCTTCCTTGCTAGGCCTTTGCTCTTACAAAGCACTATGCCTGGAATGTCTTACCCAGAGCATTCCCCCAATCCATAGAAGTCCATTCTCAAGGCCTCCCACAGGCCTTTTCATGCCCACCTGACACCCGACTCCTAAGTTTCTCACCTGCTTTACCCTTTCTTCATCCATTTTATTTACATGCTGAGTGTCTGTGATGTTCGGGCTGTGCCAGCTACTGGGAAAACTGCAGTGAACAAAGCAAAGCCCTTGTTCTCCTGCAGCTGACGCCCTAGAACCATGGAGAAATGACAACATGTCTTTCTATGTGTCAGCTGCCCCACCCACCAAAGAGCAGCATCTGCCCCCAAGGCCCATTCCCCCAACTCCAGAAGTGGCCGTGTCTCCCCGGAAAGGGACAGCCGAAGGGGAGGGGCAGGGGACAGGCAGGGTGGGCCCTCAAGCCACAAGGTTTCTCCGCAAGGGCTGGAGCTCAGAGTGAGGGCAGGGGGCAGGAGGAGGCTGCAGAGGGGGCCCAGGAGGAACCCAGTGCCTCTCGTGAAGAGCCATTGCTAGTTCCGAGCAGGGCGGTGACAGATGGGGCTTGATGTGGAAAGAACCTGCCTGGCCCCAGGGTGGATGTGGGGGCCCCTGTGCTTGGGAAGGAGGTGCTGGTGGTTTAGATGAAGGGGGTGGGCAAGGAGGGAAGCCAGGGGTGGGGTTTTTGCTCCTGTGAAGTGGGGTAGCTATGCTACCCGCCTAGAGGGCTGTGGTTTGGGGGGAGGTGGCACGGAGGCAACGGTGCACAGTCATGGCGGTGGCTGATGTTACGAGAAGGGGAGGGTGGTCCTGGCGGGGAGGAGTACCCCGGCTTCTCCGAGCCAGCCCCCTGTGCCAAAACCGGGGAGCCTCTGCGCCTGCTCGAGTGGGTGAGCTCTGGGCACTTCTGAAAACGGCAAATCCCCGCAAGAGATAATTAGATAATCAAAATAATTAATCCTCAGGATCACAATTGAAATGCTAGCCACTTAGCGACTCTGTCATTACAATCACTCGCAGCCTATCCCCTGGCCATCCAGCTCCCTTTTAGCTGCCAGTTTATGGAACCAGAGCTGTTAATGGGGTGACAGCCAAGGCCACATGCCCAGGAAGCGCCTCGTTACCAGGCTTGGGCCAGATGACGGGGCCTGAGGCCTGGGGACTCCCCGCCAACACGGTGGCTTCGAGCCTTCGGTTTCTCAGTTTAACAAATTAAATTTTAATGCAGAAATTCACATTCAGCTCATTCATAGAAGTTGATTTTAAAAAGTAAAAGAGGAAACCTATATGATCTCATTATAAATGTATTCATCACATCCTAGTCTTTCTGGTTACAAAGTCTCTCAATTCATCTTCTGTCTTTCCATTTCCAGGGACACTAACCTAGTCCGATCAACCATGCCATAAATTTTTAGTGAATACCCACTAGACGCAAAGCAGTGGGCCAGGTGCTGTGGGGGAACAGAGAATAAACGTGCTTCCTGCCCTTGACTCAAAGAATATAGAAAAACCTGCAAATGTGGGCTCTACCCTCACAGAGAAGAGGTTTGGGGACCTTCTTTGTACCTCGCCTCCTTCCATTCACACATTCCCCCTGCAGGGTGGGCATGCAGCCCTGAATGCGTCAGTGAGGATGGGGTGTCGGTGGGGATACCATCCAACGGGGCAATGGTGAGGTGGCACCCTCACCATGAATGACCGTGACCCTGGCCATGGCCAGCAATGGCTCTGATCCTCAGGACACACCCTCAGGGGATGCCCTGCCCTTTCCCCATCCCCTGCCCCCTGCCTCCTCTTGAGTCCATCCCACCTTCCCCAGCTCCAACCACTCTGGATCGACTGACCTCACAAATCCCTGATTTCTGCCTCACCCATCCATTTCTTCAACACTGAGCAAGGTAGGTTCAGACAAAGTGCTAAAAGACTTTGGGGGAGCTGGCCATTGTTGCAGGATGATAAAGCAGGGAAGGGTCCAGGCAGGAGAGGAGAGGCAGGGTGCTGCAGGCCTACCAGCAACATAAACACGATTTCAAGGAGCGGGCCACACTCAGTGCCCGGCATCGAAAGGCCTGGCTCGCCAAAGCAGGGTTTGCTTCGATGACATTTACAGAGAACCGCCCAGTGCAGGTACCCTGCTGGGGGCTACAGAATAGAGGCGGGCACCAGGCAAAGAGACGTCTGGAAAAGGGGAGGAAACCCAGAAGGGGGTCACACTGTCTATATTGCTCTGGGGCTTGCAATTTAAATACCAGACAGGCATTTGGACTGTTGGGGCATTTTTACTATTATAAACAATACTTCAATGAAAAGGCTTGTCTGTATCTCTTTGCTCACTTGTCAAATTACAGTATTTTTCTAAGGGTCAATTCCTGGAATAGGACATTAAGGTCAAGGAGATGCTTTTTCTTTCTTTCTTTCTTTTTTTTTACATTGCTGAACCGCTCACCAAAAAAGCTACACCAATTTATATACAGATAAGGAAGTGAATGAGGTTAAGCAGTTTCTGCTATGTTTATCATTTATATTTCTTTTCTGGTGAATTATCCATACATATTCTTAAACTCGTCTTTCTATTGAGTTAATATTTTTGCCTTTTGTTCTGTACCAATCTTTTGTCTAACAAGCACCCTGCAAATACTTTTTCATCTTTGTGGTCTTTAAATTTAAGATGGTTTGAGTATCAATCTATCTAGATTTGATGTAAAGTGTCTCATAAATCCATATGAGTTTATAGTACAATAAATTCTTATATATTTTTAGGTCTTATTCCATGCATTAACTTCTCTGGCTGTCCTGGGATCAGGACCACATATAGCCTTAATTATTATTAAATGAATAAATTTTTAAAATATTTTTATTTATTTATTTGTCAGAGAAAGAGAGAAAGCACAAGCAGGGGGAGTGGCAGGCAGAGGGAGAAGCAGGCTTCCTGCTGAGTAAGGAGCCCAATGCAGGGCTGGATCCCAGGACCCTGGGATCATGACCTGAGCCAAAGGCAGACACTTAACTGACTGAGCCACCCCGGCATCCCAATAGTTTAATTATTTATAAACAAAAATGCCCTCATCCTCCCACCCCTCATTATTTACTTTTCAGAGTTTTCCAAAATATACACATACATTTTTTCTTTCAGATGAACTCGAGTTATTTCAAAACTTTCCCCCCAAAAATTATAACTATAATTCATCCAGAATTGTATTAAATTTATGAACTAATTTGGGGGGGCACCTGGGTGGCTCAGTCATTAAATGTATGCCTTCGGCTCAGGTCATGATCCCAAGACCGTGGGACTGAGCCCCGCATCGGGCTCCCTTGCTCGGCGGGGGGGGGAGGAAGCCTGCTTCTCCCTCTCCCCCTCCCCCTGCTTGTGTTCCCTCTCTCGCTGTGTCTCTCTCTGTCAAATAAAGAAATAAAATCTTTAAAAAAAACTAATTTGGGGAGGATAGACATCTTTGCTATATTGAATTTTCTATCTAGATATTTAACATAATCCTCCATTTATTCAAATAAGCTTTTAAATCTCTCAGTCTTATACTTTTTTCCCCCCTATGGGTACTGCACATTTCCTTAAAATTTATTCCTACCTGTAAACTACTTAGGTATTGGGTTAAAAATTTGAATGATTTTTATTATAGTTTTAGTTGGTCATTGTACTGAGGAAGCATTTTTTTAAAAATCTGTAATGTACCATCTGAAATATCTCTTATGTTATTTCTCATACTCTTGGTTCTCCGGTTTTCCTTCTCTTCCTGGAAAAAGGTAGGCAATCACATGTTGGCAAGTCATGGTAATTTTGCCTCTTTCTTTCCACTACAACATACCTTTATTTTCTCATCTAATTGAATTGGCTATCACTTCCAGAAGAATTTTAGGTGGCAATGTTCAAGGGAACATCTGTGTTTTGCTCTTAAATTTATTGAGAATGTTTCGACTTTAAGAATGAAGCTGGCTGCGTGTCCGAGTGGCTCAGTCTGTTAAGTGTCCAACTCTTGATTTCAGCTCAGGTCATGATCTCATGGTCGTGAGATCGAGCCCAGAGTCAGGCTCTGAGCTCAGTGTGGAGTCCGCTTGAGATTCTCTCTTTCCCTCTCCCTCTTCTCCTCCACCCACTCCTACTAATAAATAAATAAATAAGGGAAAGGAAAGGAAAGGGAAGGGAAGGAAAGGGAAAGAAAAGATTTAAAAAAGACAATTTTTGTAAAGCTCCCACCAAAGTGCTTGGTATTTATAGGCATTCAATAACTGGTAGTTATTAGTATTATTTTCACCATTCCTACCCTCCCTTCGGCTTGTTCCTCTCCTCTGTGGCTTTATTCATGCACTTTCACTCCCGTCTACACAGCCCCACCCAAGTGTCTTATCTTTCTGATGCTCTGGTACAAGGCAATAGCCAACATTTCCTTTAGAGTCCAACTCATGACTTAACTTCTTCAAGAGACTCTTCTTGACTTAATGAACGTGCCTGAAACTGTCCTCTGTGTGTTCTCGCAACATTTTATATATAATTCATGTTACATTATGCACTTGATTATATGTTGCCTTTAGAATTTTCTAGATAATTACAAGTGGCAATTACTTGTTGGTTTCATATAGATACACCTTGCCTTCCTAATTAGATTAAAAGCTTTTTAAGGCCAAGGATTACATCTGCTGCTTCTTAATTACCCACAGACCCCAGTCCCCTGAATAGTGACACGTATCCAGAGATAGAATAGTACGTGGATAAAATTACCCAAGTAATTTTCCTAATTCAAATTCAAGCACGAAAACAGGATTGGAAAACTGAATGAACAATGATTACAGAAACTCTGCAAGTAATTTCTGAGACCCTCATAAATCTTCATCTCCTATCCCCTCCCCCCACACAATGGCCCAAAAATGTATTTCCTCTTCCCCTGCTCACTTCCCCATCTCAGGCCATGGCACACCCACTGTTTCTCCATCCAGAAACTGAGAGGAGCCTCCACGCCTCCCGTTCTTTCACTTTCACTGACATCGGGAGAGACCTACCTCCCAGATGTCCACTCCATCCATGTTCCCTGCCGGCACCCAGGGTGATTTGGTGTTATCTCTCCTAGCTCTGGCCACACCTCGCCAGGCCCCTTCTCCTCCTGTGGGCTTCATGCCTTTCTCATCGCTTACCCAAGGTGGGTTCCCCACCCCTCACCCAAATATTCTTCTCCATCTCAATGCCCGATGAGCTTCCCTCCTCACAATCTGGCATTGTGGGGCGCCTGGGTGGCTCAGTTGGTTAAGCGACTGCCTTCGGCTCAGGTCACGATGCTGGAGTCCCGGGATCAAGTCCCACATCGGGCTCCCTGCTCAGCGGGGAGTCTGCCTCTCCCTCTGACCTTCTTCCCTCTCGTGCTCTCTATCTCTCATTCACTCTCTCAAATAAATAAATAAAATCTTAAAAAAAAAAAATCTGGCATTGTGTTGGCTTACCTGCTCACTAGACTGTAAGCTCCAGACCCAATTTTTGACAGACCCACTTTCTTCCTTTTTTAATTAGTGAGGTATAGTTGACAGGCAATGTTATGTTAGTTCCAGGTGTGCAACAGAGTGATTTGGCAGTTCTGTATGTTCCACAATGCTCCCACGATCTGTGGTGTCCCCATCTGGTACCATACAGCGTTAGTATAGTATTACTGACCATATTCCCTAGGCTGTACTTTTCATCCCTGTGACTTATGTATTTTCTAAGACAGACCTACTTTGTTTACAGGCATAGTTCCTGGCACACAAAATGCTCCGTACATATTCGTTGAATGAATGTGGAAAGAGCACCAGTGCACCCAAGCTTTGTGACTTATCAGGCTGGGGAAGTGTAAGCAAGCAATTGAGCCTCTTTGAGCCAGAGACCCGGTACATAGAGAAGCAGAACAGAGACATCTGCTCTGTCAACTTTCACAAGAAAACCTGTCTGGGACAAGGCTTGGAAATACACACTGCCTTAACAACGTAAAGCTTTCCTGTGTGCCTGGTGGAGTCTGGCTTAGCCAAGCAGGGCTCTGGGTTCTAGTCTTACCAGATTCAGCCCCCTCCGTAAGAATAACCACCCCCCCATTTTAAAATCCATATGGCACCAATACAGAAAGCGTTGGTAGTCAGATGAAGCAAAAGCTGTATTAGTAAACATCTTGACCATTCAAGACAGACTCCAGAAGACAGCAGGTTCATTCTCTTGCACCAACCACCAGAGAGCTACCACGGAACCTGGATGCAGGTTATCTTGTAAATCCGTAAGAAACAAGTGGCTACTCTTCTCATGCTCACAAAACACACATCCTCAATTTATGGAAGTGAAACAGGTGGCGTGGTTGCTGCTGATGCACCCGCCACACGAAGGCACCGCCACCCAGACGCTCAGAATGCAAACTCCCAGGCAGGGGGCGGGCTGCCCTGAGCCTGGCAGATAAGCCCGTCCAGACACACGTGTGGGCTGTTTTTACAGCACAACCCACGCAACGAAAGAACCCCAGGTCCAGTGAGCCCTGTGGACAGCCGTGCTCTGCCTAAAGACAGCTAACTACTGCACCACGGTGAATACAGAAATGACATGTGATGGCCCTGGGCCCCTGACAGAAGGCAGGCCAGGGAAAATGTGACTACCTAGGAGTTGAAATTAAGCCTTTAAGTCCCCCTAAAAAGGGTAGGCTATTCCGACATCGTGAGTTTCAGAGAAAACTTTCTGGCTTTGTCTACAGGATGACAATACTTATGAAATAAACACATGGCTTCCACACCCTGTCCTAGAACCAACACTAAGTTGGGGCTTTTTTGGATGACAGGGGAAGCAGATTTCAGATGCAAATGTCCAGAAATCCTTGACTTCAAGTCAAGGAGGAGCCTGGCCCCATGGGCTCTGAGGTAGGAGATTCCCAGGCCCGAAGTCCAATCCCACTAAAGCTGAGGTCAGCGAACGTTGTCTCCAAAGCAAACCCTCTTCCACGCTCCTCTCCCCAGAAATTAAGATGCAAGTCAGCTGCAAATGCCAGGCAGGGTCTGACTGGAAAGGTGGAATTGGGTGCTGAGGGCCCCCAGAAGTGGGAGGGGGAGGCAGGGTGGGTCTAGCTGCCTTCCCCCTGGGAAGGGATGGTGCAGATTCTCAGATCCCATGTGGATGGCAAACGGAGTATCTACTCCTGAGGAGTCTATATCTAGCAGGAGGCAGAGGGAATGGTCCTCCAGCACGGGGCCTCCATCCAGGGCATCTTGTAGCTGGGTGAGACCCAGGGAGTCCCTCTGAGAGAGGAAATGGTTCTCTCGGTTGGTATAGCACAGACACATCCTGAATCTGCTCCAAAGGCCTGCAAGAGCCTCTGAGCTGCCGGGGGGGGGGGGGCAGCTCTTGTGCACCCACCTGGATGGGGGAGGGCTCTGGGAAAGAGAAAAAGCCTTGGCTGGGAGTCCCAAGCCTGTTCCCCTGGGTTCTGCCATCTTCTTTGACCTCCTGCCTGGCTCTCAGACCCCGTCTAATAGTAATTAATATAATAAACAACTATAATCATATTGATAAAAACTCTGACTCTCAACCATGCAGCATGCACCAGGCACTATGCTTCCAGTAAGCAATAGGCTTAGAGGTTAAACACTCTGATTGGGGTGTATTCCCAGCTCCAGACGTTTACATACTGTATGGCCTTAGGCAAGTCTGTGTCTGTACACAGGGGATGCTAACCTGCCTCACAGCGTTGTGAGGATTAAACGGTGTGATGCTCAGCAAAGGCATGCAGTAAAGGTTCAATAACTACAAGTGGATGTTACTTTTCTTTTTTACTTTGGATTTTCTTTAACCCTCACAGATTTGCAAAGAAACGTAGGTCCAATGTCACAAGAAAGGCTAACAACAGAAGGGAGACAGAAGACCAGGTCTGTGGGACTCCAAACGCCACTCATACTGTCCCAGGGTGGTGCTGGAATGGAATCCGCCCAGCACGAGGCACCAGCTGACCCAGATCGGTTGCCATTTTCTTGTCAAGCTCCCCACCTAATTGTGTTGTCCTCCTGCCTGAAACCCTTCTGAGCTCAACCCCATCACCTCCAGGATGAAACCCACACTCTCCAGCCGGGCAGTGGAGCCAGGGGGCAAAGGGGTGTTTCGGCACGCCCCGTCAGAGGGAGCAGCAGGGACAGAAGTTTGCATGGAGGAAAGAGCTTGAGGTTTGGTCTCACAATGACCCACGTTCAAATTTTGTTTTTTTTACTTACCACTTACATGCCCTTCTGCAAGTTACCTAACCTCTATGTCTTCACTTGCAAAACGATGCTAACACCAATTTAACTCAGCTGAGGAATACAGTACAGAACAGCCATGGTTATGATGAGCTCCCAGCCCCATCTTCTGCCACTGGCCCGGGTCACCTCACCCTGACACACGGGACAACTCTCCAGCACACCACACTTCCCCTGTTTTCTCCCATTTACATATCCTTGAGTTTTACCCATCCTTCCCATCCCTGTACTACTGTCGATTGGGCTAAATCATATTTCTCTTTCAAGAGTCCCCTCTAGCACGACCACTTCGGGGATGGATTTCCCTCCAGCTCCCTGTGGATCCCAGAGCGTCCACTGCTATCCAAACACTGACTGTATGACCCTATTCCAGAGGGATGTTTGTTCTTATCTCCTCCACTGGACTGTGTTCTTTGAAAGCACAGTGGGCATCTTCCATCTCTGGACACCAGTTCCTGTTTTATAGGCCCTCTCTATGTGCTTGCTGAAGCAAGAATGGGAACTTATATAAGCGACTCAAGATCTCACCTGGAGAACTGAAACACACAGAAGCAACAATCAAAATTACAGGATTTCAGAGCTGGAAGGAATACACATATTCACTGTGTCCGTTGCCTTCATTTGATGTGAAGATATGTCAGTCACAGTTTGTTGGCTGCCCAAGATAACACAGGTAGGAGATGCTTGGCCTGGCGAGTTTAACCAGGACAAGGAATACTCAAGTCACAGCTGAGTATCCTCATGAGACCTCATTGGATACAGTGATGTCATGACTCTCTTCCACAGGAGAGCTATGTTTCCTTCTGGTATCACCAAGAACATACTGGGAGGCAGTCATGCAGACTCAGGGCCAGTCACATAACTGACAGAACCCAGTAATCAATACCACTGACTGGAGTACAAATAGGGTCCCCTCATTTCCTAAGTGCCGAAATGGAAACAAAATCAGAAACAGGAGAGAGATACGGGTGTGGATTTTAAATTATAATTTTTTTAAAGGTTTTGCTTTTGAATATTCAGTCGCTGGAGCTCTGCACATCACAGCCAGAGACACAAAATCAATGTGGGAAAAGCATGCTTTTCGGTTCAGGACAGGCCCGGGAGAGCCAGAAATGCAGAGCAAAAACAAAAACCTAACCACATAAACGAATAAGAAAAATATAAAGAAATAACACTTTGGCCAAGGCTCAGAAAGGAAACTTTTAGATAAAAGGGAAGATACCAGCAGGACAAGGGAAATGATATTCCAAATTTTCTGGCTTCTCTACTTCCTCATGGAAACATTTCGACAAACAAAACTGCCTCCCTGGGGTGGACCTGGGGAGAGTAAGTGAAGCCCCCACAGAAAGGAGATCCCTGAGCAGATCATGCTGCAGTACTCCAGCCCTGCGGGTCTGCCCCAACCCAAACCCCGCAACGCTATGGAACAAGTTCATCATCGATCAGGCCTCACGTTCATCGCTAGGTCCGAGCGTCTCTGAGTCCAACACCTGTCTTACTTTAAAATGAACCAAGCCCCCCCATTTTATCAGCTTCACTATCCCTAATCTTCACGTTATGGGAAATCTTCAAAGGCAGGGTTTCTGACCATAGTTTCATTCAATTGTGCCTGTACCCCCAAGTCCTTGGATGTCGTTGGACTTTTCATCACACAGAAAGATTGCAGCAGATTACAATTAGAAATAAATAAAGAGAACACTGAGTCATGCATCTGAAAATCTTCCAAAATGAAGAAGCCTGGCCTCCTGGTGGAGCAAGTGTGTCACACACACACACACACACACACACACACACACAACACGGAAGCGGAACAGGACACACAAGCTTTACCCACAGTCTCACCTCCTGACCCACCCTTCTTCCATGTCATTCCGACAGGAATGAAAATAATTGCCCTCCAGCAGAAGGAATGCTAGGAATTAGCTGGCAACGATCACGAAATGGTTTAGAGGTTGTACTACATCTTTCTATCAAGGTCCAGCATCATTATTATTACAAATAATGAGCTTCTGGGGCGCCTGGGTGGCTCAGTCGGTTAAGGGTCTGCCTTTGGCTCAGGTCATGATCCCGGGATCTGGGGATCGAGCCCCGCATCAGGTTCCCTGCTCAGCGGGGAGCCTGCTTCTCCCTTTACCCTTCCCTCCTGCTCCTGATCTCTTTCTCTCAAATAAATAAAATCTTAAAAAAAAAATAATGAGGCTCTGTTCTCTTTGGCGTTGTCCCACTGATTCTGCATAAAAGAAAGCAAGTTGCCACGTCATAAGAAAAAAAAAAAGTTTGCAGAACACATTTCATCTGATTTTATGGGCCGTTCTCCTATGAAGATAATACACTACAGATAATGCACTGCCCGCAGCTCCCAGCCAGATGCCGTGTATTAGAACCGGTGTTTTGTTAAGCAACACCCCCTGCAAAGAACAAGGCTCGCACGGAAATGCTTGCAGAGCGTCAGCAGGTGGAAAACCAGTATGTCTAAAACTGAGTTGACCGCAGAAGGGCTGAGACGGCTGGGTTTGCCTTGCTCCCGTGCAACAACACCCTGGATCTCAGGACAGTCGGGCGGGCCCCTGAAGACAGTCACGCTGGAAATGCTGCCGGGAGAGCAGAGGATGATTGCAAACGCAATCAGCACACTGATGGCAGCCGGCTGTGGCCGCTGGCGCCCTCCGTCTCATCTCGCCAGGCTGTGCTGTGAGGGTAATGAGATGTCATCAAATCTAGCCTTGAGAGTAGAGCACACTGTTCACACTGAGAGCAACAATTCAGGCCAATTAAGCTGGGGTGCTGAAGAGCTGTGAAGAGCGTGTTGATTAGCTTGAACGTAAGGTAGATTATTTTAAGGGAGAAACAGCAAGTGGCATCCAGACGTTAGGATGTTCTCCATTTGTGAGATGTCCTCCCTCTAGTTCAGGTATTCGAACCAGATGTTTCCAAGTGGCTACTATCAGAGGCCAGGTGTATATGGTGCCATAGTTTCCCAGAAAACTTCAGCTAACTCCCAGAACATGAAGATGGTAAGATCACTTTTCTGTGAGTCCCGTCCACGTGCAGCAGTATCTGCGGGAATGTGGCATGGCAGGGGCTGGCCAGGTTACAGGGGAAAAGTCCACCTTCTTGATTCATTACGATTCATTCTCCAAACTCAGATCTTCTCTGCCCACACATACACGGACGCCTGACGCCAGGATGCTGGTTATAAGGTGGTACCCTTGCTGGCCAGCACCCTCGGCATGAAGGGATAAGCTTCACTGTGGTCTGTGGTACAGACGTGAGCGTTACCAAAAATAGGGCGTCAACCCCCTTTATGTGGATGCTTCATGGCCAACTTATTTAAACATGTAGTCACAGAATACTTATTGGGCCCCTACCATATGGCAGACTAAGTCTTAAGGACTGGCACTGAAACAATGAATGAGACAAATAAGGTCCTCGCCCTCCCAGGGTCCCAACAAATGAACTAGTGGACTAGTTCAGTTATAATGATGGAAATGACTGGGAACACCCAACATGTGTAGGGGGAAATTAAAAAGGCAGGAGAAGGCCATGACGGTCAGCCCTAACTTGCACAAGCCACATAAACCTTATGCTGAACTTAGGAACGGGATTCTTTTGCCACTCTTATTTTAAAACAATGAGATTAATTAAAAGCAATTTGAATAGCACACTCGAAATAAAACTGCATGGAAAGACACGTCCACATGACAACAAGCCTCAAGGACGTGCGGACATGGATGGTACCCTAAGGAACTGTGGCACCAAGCTCAAGGGCAGAGAAGGGCAGCAGGACAAGAACGCATGCCCTGATTCAGTGTAAGAAGAAGACATGGTTCTGTTGGAGCTCGAGTCAGGAGACCAAACAAGTCCCAAAGTCCCCCTGCCTGTCCTGGAGAGACTATCACCTGTCATTACCCCCAACAAGCCACAATCAACCTTCAAATGCATTTCACTTTGTACAAAAAAGAGCAGAAAGGGTTCCCCCACAAGCTCTCAAGAGCCACAGATGGTTCCAGTGGGGAGAGAAAATGCTCAGGGGGTTCTCCAGCCCACCGGCTTTCACCCAGGGGCGGCACCCCGAATGCATATATACAATCTGGCCTCCCCTTGCCCTCAGAGCAGGGGTTCACAGAGAGGGACACTACCAGCGAGGGCCGCCCGGCAGGACGGGACAAGAAGGGACCCAGAGATGACGCCCGAGAGAGGCTAAAGCCTGCTGGACTGGGCTCAAGGGACTGTCAGGGACCGTATCTTATTCATTATTCATATTTGGATCCCCCACCCAACCTGGACCATTGTTGTGAATGAAAACACACAAATAACTAAACAGGAGAGAAGCAAGGGGAATGAAAACTTTCTTCCTTGACAAGGCGGCTCAGAGTTGAAACTGCAACGTAAGGTGTTGTGACGAGCGGTCACGCTTAACAGAATCTAAGACACACCTCAGAAACAAATGTGCTCATCCGGTAAACAAATGTAGTAACTCAAATAGCACTGCCGGAATTGTGCTAGAGGCTATGGAGTTATGGGAAGAAGCAGGGCAGGTGAGCTTTCCCAAAGCCCAGCTGCCCGTGAGGCTGAGACCTGAGGCCCCTCGCTCAGCCAGAGCAGGAGACCTGCCATTAGGGGCCAGGGGAGAGGGCAGGCACGGAGGCAGAAGGCACAGAGGTTGGATATGGACGGGAGTCTACAACACCTTGAGCTGTCCCGAGAGAAAAGCCACTGTGACTGACACCTGCTGGGGACACCCCAAATCATCTTGACCCCTGGCATGAGTCCTTCCTCCCCCTCTGTCTGAGTGTGGCTACCAACCCCAGCCCAGTTCATCCCACGCCCTGTGGACTTTGGGTCCTGCCTGCCTGTCCCTCAGGGTCCCTGTAGGCTCTGGTGCTTTTACCCTGGATTATAAGCTAGCAGCAAATCCCTCAAGATCCCTCAGACTGGACACCTGCCGCTAGGTAGGCCCCAGTCCTGGCCCTACTCTTGAATCAAGGATATCTCTTCTCAGGACCACGCTATGTCCCTCTAGGTGTTGATGATCTCATAAGAGAGACAGCCAGACAGACAGAGATAGAGGAGACAGACAGAGATGATAGATGGATGGATGATAACAATTCCAAGCATTGGGTACTCTCAACACTGTGAGAATGGTGCAAAAAAAAAAAAAAAAAAGGTAATAAGGGAGTATCGAGGATGAGTCAAGTTCACGACTTCCAACTGGAGTGAGCAGTGAGGACTTCCTGGAAGAAGTGACATTTGTGTTAGGTATAATTACTAGAGGTAAATTTCTGCAGGTGGAGGTAGTAGGGTTTGGCGGGAACAGAAAAAGGAAGTAAGAGAAGAAATGATTCTAGGTGTAGGAACAGCATGAGCAAAGGAGGGAAGGTGTGAGTGTTTGAAGTGCAGGGACGGGAACAGCCCTGGGGTCTGTGGGAGGGCAGGAGAGAAGGTCAGGAGGCAGGCCAGGCCCTGTCCCGACTAGCACTTCACTGTGGAACTAACCAACTGGTTACGCCACGCGTGGCAACAACTCACTTGTAGCCATTCAACCCCCTCTAGTTGCCTGTCCATTCTCTGCAGACTTTCCCAAAAAAGGAAGGAAAAATAAGATAAAAAACACTATCTTAAGAGACACAAGCTGCTCATCTACAGAAAGTATTGCCTCACATTTCCAAAAACACAATAAAAATATCAACTCTCTCTCCATGGTTTACACAGAAAGACTTAGTGGGAGTGCTGAAACCTGTGTACACACAGAATTTTGGAGGGGGAGTTTGTGGATGAGATGGGGGAGCTCCAGGCCGAGCCAGAAAATAAAGCCATAGATTGAA
The DNA here is from genome assembly GCF_003265705.2 of Callorhinus ursinus. Taxonomy (NCBI): domain Eukaryota; kingdom Metazoa; phylum Chordata; class Mammalia; order Carnivora; family Otariidae; genus Callorhinus; species Callorhinus ursinus. Next base: position 70,746,948 of record NW_027397068.1, on the reverse strand, counting down.
CACTCCTCGCCAGAGTTCTTCACTAGCCTGTTCCAACTTACGTAGATCAATCTCATGATCCTCTCTCTGTTAGAACCCCTAGATAATTTTTATTTTCAAGATTGAGAATAAGAACTATGTGATATTTACACCTTTCTTCTCGGAATGTGAAAAGTGTCTATTTTATCTCATAAAAGCAACGGGGAAGCCTGTTCAAACATGAAACTCCTGCATCAGAGCACCTAAGGCAGAATCAGGAACACCAAGTGAGCCGTTTGCATTCTCAAGACAGGCTGAGGTGCCCCGTGACAGTACCACTACCCTCAGAGAGGGCTTGCCTTAAAACCGTCTTCCTTAGAGGGCCCTTCCAGAGCTGCTGAGCCAAACAGCGGTGAACCTCGGGGAAGAGAGTGACGGCGGCCACAAGCCCATCAGTCCTCAACAGTAGTGAGGCCACACGCAGGTTCACCATCAGAGAGAAATCTAAAATCATCCCAAGCCCAGCCCAAAGTCTATCTGCTGTCCAGCAGCACCATGTGCAGACAATTCGAGAAAGTGTCAGTGATAAAATGATCCCCTTCCTCAGGACCGCTACCAACGCCCAACCTTGGTACACCACGGAACTCAAGAACCTGTCACTTTTAAAGTAGTCCGTGTGCTCTTAACGGCAACCTGTGAGAGAGGCAGAGAAGGAACCATCAGAATGAACCCCATTTTACAGAAGCACAAGCTACGAAAGGCTTCCTCTGGATCCCAAAGCAAGAGCGTCTGAGAGCTGGTAGTCCGGGCTTCTTCCACTACACCTTGCTGCCTGTCTGCTGTCAAGTGGAACGGTGCACTGTTTGGACTCTGGGAGAGGGTGCTCACCTGTGCAGCCCCAGGGCTTCAGGGCAGGGCTTGGTGGCCTTCCCACTGCCATTTCTTGCTGCGTCTGGCCCCAGGAGCCAGGCTGCATCTGCCCAGGGTTGGGGAGGGGGGCTCTGCAGCTGTCAGCAAACCAAACTCCCTCGCCCCCTCAAGAATACAGTCTAACTTGATAAGGGCCTGTCTACTCTGATTCATGGAGGTGCAAAGCTCTGTTTATCAGATTCATGTCGAAATCCCAGAGATTACTCCACAGCCTCAGCACCGCTGAGCTTCCAGCTCACCTCTGGGCTGGGAGGGGGAGCCCGAGGTGCCCAACTAGGCAGGCCTGGTGCAATCCTACTTAAGACATATTTGGGACTGAGTGAATTCTCTCCTTGACATAGTTGCCCTCATAATGAGGTGCTCAGGTTCAAAGATAAACATCTCCTCGCCACTTCTGTTCACACCTTCAAAAACAAAAACCAACCTCCTGTGAGCTCAGAAGCCTTAGGCAAAAGCAGTGGCTAAAAATCTAGTTAAACTCTGAGATCCTTCCCTGAAAGAGTAAGAGAAGCAAATTCCGTACGCTGGAGTGTGGCAGGAGGGCATGCCAGCGCCCTGAGAGAGGCCCCTGGGGGCTGCCTGAGATGAAAAACCCCTCCCCTCCTCCAGTGGGGGTGAGTATAAGGAACCCAGCTCCCAAAGACCAGTGACAGTCAACTAAAAATGTGAATAAGGTAAAAAAAAAAAAAAAAAATCTGGAGGTACATAGAGTAATAACAAATTTCTTTCACTCCACTTACGATGTGTCAGTCACTGTTCTAAGAGTTTTACATATCTGTACTCATTTATTTTATGTTTTTTAAAACATTTATTTATTTGAGAGAGAGAGAATGCAAGCTCTCAAGGAGGGGCAGAGGGAGAGGGAGAGAGAGTCTTAAGCAGACTCCAGGCTGAACGCAGAGCCCGACACAGGGCTCAATCTCACGACCCGGAGATCACAACCTAAGCAGAAACCAAGAGTCGGATGCTTAACCGACTGTGCCACCCGGGTGCCCCTGTACTCATTTAATCCTTAAAACACCCCTCTGAGGTAAGTGCTATATCGCCATTTCCCATAAGAGGAAACTAGGGCACAGATAGGTTAGATAATTTGCCCAAGATCACACAGCTGGTTAGTGGCTGAGCCAGACCCTGAACCCATGAAATTTGCTCCAAGGTCCATGTTCTTAATCCCAACACCTTGCTGCCTTTCTGACAGGTGGATTATAGAGGAATTCCCAAAGAAGAGATCTCCAACTCAGTGTAGTTGGCTGACATTATATCTCTCCACAGACCATCTCTTGGTGCCACTGGATTGGAAGGGTCATGGATCTGACTCACTTGCTAGATCCTTCAGAGTTCATTGTTTTATATACGTAATTTATTATATATATATATATTTATATGATTTCAAATGCTAAAACTGATTTTTTTAAGATTTATTACAGAGAGACAGTGCGCACACACAGGGAGGAGGGGCAGAGGGAGAGGAAGAGAAAGTTTCAATCAAACTCTGTACTGAGTGTGGAGCCCGACATGGGGCTCGATCTCATGACCCCAAGATCACAACCTGAACCGAAACCGAGAGTCGTCTGCTTACCTGACTGTGCCACCCAGGCGCCCTGCCAAAACTGATCTTAAATGAAACGGTATTGAAATGATCTTCTACCTAAATTTTTCCTATGGGTATTTCCTAAATTATTAAACATAACAAACATTTGCTGAGCATTTACCGAGCTGCAGGCACTATTCTCAGGGTCAGGGATACAAAGATAAACTTTCTGGTGGTTCTGATGCTCAGAAGAGTTACTAACAGCAGACTTTGGTAAATAGGAGCATCACTACTGGCCATGTCGTTCGTGGGGAAGGCTCGGAAAAACCAGCCTGATCAAGGTGTATGTCCCTGACTTCATGGAAGTCACTTTCAGCAAAATGATTTGGAAGCGAGGAGAATGAAATGTGAAAACAGGAGACTCAAACCCGAATCTACAATTACTTCTTAAAAAACAAAAAACAAAAAACAACCAACAACAACAAAAAACCATAAATTAGTCTTGTGGTGAAGTCTGGGGGAAGGAAACAGTGCAAGATTGTGAGGTGTGAGGCACGCCCTAGTTCTTAGATTGCCTGGTCTATTTATGAGTGTTCATAACATTCTGCTTCCTAACTTACAGATGCGCTATCAAATAATACATAGTAACACAAAGCTCTATCATTGACAGACTCTTCTTATTCATGATTGCTTCCAAGTAGATGTTTCTGAAAACTTATGTAGCAAACTCCTGAGCACACATTTAATGCAAAGTTCTCCAGCGATGTGCTTCTAAATTGGGACCTTCTTATTCCATCCAGGATATGGCACTGAACTGTTTTAATTACCTAGTAGCTCTGTGTTAAAGTCAAATTGAGTTAAATAGACAGATATATTAACTGAACAGCAAAGGGCATTTAATTAAAGCCTACCCGGATAAAAACCCCAGCACCAAAACACAAGCAGAAATTGCTAATTATCCAGCATAAGTCTGAAGAAAGTTAACCTCATTCATACATACAATATGATAAAGGTCCTAACATATTCATGAAAACAGTGGAAAAAGCCTTTCTTACCTTTTTCTTCCAGCAACATAAATAAATGACAAAAATCCTAGAGACAAAAGACAGTGTTACGACTTCCTACCTGTAAGTAAACATGACAACTGTGTGACCCAGAGCTGGGCTGTGTGGTTCCACACAGGCCTAAAAGTGAGAAAAATGTCAAGTAATTATTTAGAATGTTATTTTTGTAATCCATCTTTGCCAGTGTAGGTCTAATAGGGACCATTTAACCAAATCAATTTTTCTTATGATAAAGATACATTTAAAAGAAAAAGACATATATGTATTGAAAAAAATATAAGAGACTTTCCCAGTATCCGCCAAGGAAAACAAAACACAAATGGTTTGGGGGTGTTTCTGCATTTATGGACTCATGGGAATATAATCAAAAATCAAAATTGAGTACCACTCTTAAAATGAGCCATAGATTTTCAAAAACACCAATTATCTTGTTATCTTTACCCTTCAAAGCACAGTGCCCCCAAAATACTAATTTTATTTAGAAAAGCGACCTGTGGTGTGACATGGCTCAGCACAGTGCCTCCAATCAGTGCTGTCAGCTACAAACGGGGCCCCTGCTTGGTCTGCACCTGGTCCAGTAAGTGCTGGAAAACGTGAAAGGTTCCTGAGAGCAAAGCGGCCCTTTGTGTGCACCTGTTAAGAACCAGGTAAGCCCTCTTCAGCACTTTCCTGTAATAAGTTTGTGCAACAGGCTACTGCCAGAACGTGTGTATTTATAATTGTCTTTCATAGAAAAGAACCAGAATGACAAAAGGAGAAAATCACCTCTAGATTGATTTTTTTTTTTAATTCACATGGTAAATGTGGATTCAGGCATTAAAGCTGTGTTTTCTATTCCCAGAAGCAAGCCTCCACTCCACTTGTTTGATGGGTCAAGTAGTATAGTCTGAAGTCAAAGCAGGAATCACAGCTCTTGGTCCTGGAAACCCATGCATCCACTTAATAAACATTTACCTCTCTGCGTAAGGCCCGACTCAGCCCCCTCACCATGCATAGTTGAAGGTACACTGATTTCAAGGCCTGTATTAACTTCCCCCCACCTCCTCCCAGGCTGATGCAGACATACACTTCGGTCCCACCTCCTGATGCCCCACCATCCTTCCTCCCTGGCTGCAGACAGCAGCTGTCCTGGCCAGAGGCTCCTTCCTGCTGGTGGAGACCATCCCAACCTGCAGGAATGCCATGTGCGTTCTCCAATGAGAAACATAATAGTACCATCCTGAGTGCTCTATCTATGGCATTTCATTTGACTCTTACACCAAGCCATGAAGTAGACACCACCATGAGGCCCATTTTACAGATGAGGGAATAGACACAGAGGCTCTCTTGCCTATCTTCAAGATGAACTCTCCTGCATCTGGCCACAAAACGTCACAGCACCGGCTTGGGGAGGAGCATTGTCAAAGCTGAACCAACAGAACTTTTATTCCATCCCTCCCTTCCCACCTTCCAACACCATCTTCTTTCCCGGCTGCTTAATAAGCACTGTGCTCAGCAAAACAGGTTCAGTTTTCTACACAAAGGGAGCCACTTTCCCAGCTATTTTAAGCCCACAAACTCTTAATTTTAGACAGCTCCCTCCTGTGATAATCTCTTCCTTCTCCTGTAAGGCAGCATTAACCGACAAAAACCGCTTCTGTACATACGTGGAATCCTCTGTGGAGGCCAGTTATGCAATATAAACCCATTTCTTCAGGGAGCCCCAGGGGAGAAGCAGGTGTGTCTGGGGGTGGGGGGTTTCCCAGAGGGGGAAGCTCAGAGGCTAGGAGTCCATTGACACAGAAATCACCAGAAAATAAGAGAATTACAGACCAGCAGACTGTATTTAAAGCTGGATCCCTCATTAAGTCCTGTTAGTTTGTTCATCTTACCAACACATCTCGGAGGCCTCCCCGCGGGGCACATAGGACTGTCCTCACACACCTGCATCAGAAGGCCCAGGAGAGTGTAGAAGCAGATTCCTGGATCCCACTCCAGACCTTTAGAATCAAATTCCTGGGGGTGGGGATACAGGGACCTGAGCTTTAAATGAGGTCCTGGGGATTCCAAAAACCATGGAGCTACCCTGGGTCAGGTGCCAAAACAGACCCAAGCATTATAGAAATAGAAAAGATGTATTTCTGACACACAAGGCCTTCACATGTCCAGGCAGGGCGGGGGGCGGGGGGGGGGGGGCTGACCCGGCCACTGGCCACTAAGTACTGAAGCCAAGTTAGCCAGGCTAAACCAGCTCTCTAGAGTTTTCTACTCCTCAAGAATTCTGCAGATTGCAAACTTGACAAGCCCTACTCACATTTGGAAGGTATCCTAATATGTGTGTGCATATGCTTTCCTGCAACGTTCTATTACTTTTGCTTTCTAAAAACATTTTCCTTTACCTTGGGCCCAATTTCTTCCACTGGGTTTGTGAACCAGGGATCATCTATGTAGTATTTTCGTCTATGTCCACTACAGTATTAATATTTCTACCTTTAAAATTTCTTAAAGTCTCTCAGTAGATCAACAAACGCACTTAGGATATTTTTCTGAAGTTTTTCTATCTGTAAGATAATAGTTTTTTAAACGACATAAGTAACACTGAAAGATATTCATAATTTTATAACTCTAACAGAACTGTCACTTTTGGTATTTTCATTTCCAAACTTTTTTCATCTGCACTTATTGGAACACACTTGTGGTCGATGAATACCTACAACGTTGTAACATATTTTCAACCAATATACTCTCCGGAGCAATCTGCATGTTGTTATATAATTTTCCCTGTCATTTTTGTGGCTACATTACATTTCGTGAAGGCTATAGGTCATTGTTTACTTAATAATTCTATGGTTGGATGTTTAATTTGGGTTCCTTCTAGAAAAGTATAAATAATAGCATTTTAAAATGTGTTTTCTTCCTGCCCTTAGAATAGAATCCCAGACATTGGCTTATCTAGGGAAAACAGAATTGAAAGACAGTGGACTATCAGACTTTTTTTTTTTTTTTTGGCTATTAAGAAACCATAATTTTTCCTACACAGCGCCTTACAAATTGTCATTTACCAAACACCTGCTATGTGCCAGGCACATGTAATCCTCTTAACACACTTAAAAGTAGTATTACTCTCTACTGTACAGAGTGGGGGCCTGGGTCTCTCTGCCCGAGGCCCATCCCTGTTGTAATTCATGGTTGGAGGGGGGCCGGGGAGGAGGGTGCCAAGACCTCTGTGGTGGACGTAGGCGCTGTTTGCCTGTCATTTCCAGCTCTCCCCTACTCCCAGGGACCTGGATGGACTGTCCCTCCGGCCCCTGCAGTTGGATGGAGCCAGTGAGTTGGGAGTGGCAGTCATGTGTCACTTCCAGGCCAGAACATCTAATTGATGGTGTCAACAGTGACGGGATTGTTACTCCATCAGCCTGGGTCCCCGACTGCGGCGCTTATTTAGGGCAGAATCCCCAGCGGGCGTCAGTGTTCATGTAGCTTAAGCAAGAAATAGACTTTTGTTGTCACGAGGCACTAAGATTTTTAAGCTGTTTATTACCTTAGCATAACCTTGCTTATCCTACCCAAGACAAAAACAGCTTGAAAAACCTACTGAGAAGGACTTTCATTTGCAGGGCGAGGGCTGTGGATGCTAACACTGTGTGCAACCTGGGCATTCACATGGGCTCGTCAGCTCGCAGAAGGGAGGGCAGCGCTTCATGGGCCGTACTGGGGGGACGGTGAAGGAAGGCTTGGAGCTGGGGGTGCTGGCCGGACTGAGGACAGGTTCAGGTTGCGGCAGAGGAGGGCACTGGCTCATGGGCCAAAGCGGGTAGACCCTACTGTCAGACTCACCTACCAAACAAGCTTGCCCCAGGAAGATATGATCTGTCATTCATAGTAAGACCTCTTCCTGGGGCGCCTGGCTGTTTATTTCAGCTCAGGTCATGATCTCAGGGTCCTGGGATTGAGCCCCGCGTTGGGCTCTGCACTCAGTGGGGAGTCTGCATGGGATTCCTGCTCTCCTTCTCCCTCTGCCTCTCCCCCAGCTCGCTCTTTCTCTCAAATAAATAAATAAAATCTTAAAAAAAAGAAGAAAAAAAAACAACCTATTCCCTCCCTGAAATACCACCTTCTGGAAAGATAGGCTCAGGGGAACAGAGATCTGGTGTTTATCTGTCCAGGGCTCAGATACGAGCTCTACCACTCACCAAACGACCTTGGGTTCTTTGCCGTGTCTGAGCCTCAAATTTCTCATCCAGTTAATGGGAAAAAACATCTTCATAAGATGCTCAGCTAATTAAAATAGGAAGAATGGACTTACAGCACAGCAGGTCTTCAGTAAATCGTACCTATTGTCTTTACAATAAAGACAATATCGTCCCAGTCTCATCCTCTATAGAACACAGGAAAATGGGCAGAATCCTCCCAAAAGTTTAGCAAATTGGTGTCCCAGGAGGGCAAGACCTCCTTCAATCAACTTCATCTTAATCAGAGACAGTCATTCTGAAAACAGACTTCATCTTTTGGGGCGACTGAAATCAGGGGAGCCTCTGGCCATCAGGAGAACTGCCTGAGGGGGGCATTATTTGCTGTAGTAGCCAGTATCAAGGCCAGGTGGCTTGCAGGCCTGGAGAAAAACCCTCTTGCTATGTGGGGAGGCCCCTAACCTGAGCAGGTTCATGAGAGCTGACGCCCAGAGCTGGCAACTGACGGCGTGGGCCATTCCTTTCCACTGGCACCGGACAGCTTCCCCAGGTGGCTTAGCTCAGAGAGGCGGCTGCAGTTCGCACTCAGCCTCAGGCCCCGCGGACCATGCCTCCCGGTGAGGGTCGCCCCGTCTCCGGCCACCACTCCGCCACCGCCATGCCTTCCCTGGTGTGCCCTTTGCCCTCTGGAACTCGGGAGCTGCTACATTATATTCTTCCTTCTTACAGTAGTGATTTGCCAGAGTTTTTGGTATGTTGATAACCGGTCCTTATTTTTCTGACGTGGAGTTTTTCCCTCTCATCCTTGATGTGCTACTTGGCACACAGTTATTTAGCGGGATTGACAATCTTCCAGGCATTATTTGTAACAGCCCCCAGACGGAAACAACCCAAATGTCCATCAACTGAAGAATGGATAAACGCAATACAGTCTATCCAGACAACGGAATATGATTCAGCCACAAAAAGGGGAGAAACACGGACACAGGCTACAACTTGGATGAGCCTTCAAAACACTACGCTAACTGAGAGAAGCCAGGCACAAGATTATTATAGTATTCCATCGATACAAAGTGTCCAGAATAGGGAAATCTATAGGGACAGAAAGCAGATTAGCAGTTCCCTGGGCCTGGAGTAGGTAGAACATGGGGAGTGACTGCTGATGGGCACGGGGTTTCTCTTGGGGGTGATGAAAATGTTCCCAAATTAGATAGTGCTGATGAATGCACAGCTCTGAATAGACTAAAGGCCACTGGATTGGATGCCTTAAACGGGTAACTCTCGTGGCATGTGAATTATATCTCAATAAGGCAATTATTAAAAAAACAAACAAACAACAAAACCTTCAGTTTTTCTGAAATTTCAGAATTTCTGAAACACCCTGAGCTGTTTACAACCCAGAGATGACATGTCTTGTGGGATATGCTTTCTGGGGTTCAAGGAGGGAAGAGGTGGGTGAAAAGTGGCAGCCGGGGCAGGTGGCCGTGGGCCCCTAGAAAACCAGCCGACCCAGAGAGGACCGCCATGCTGTTCCCACCAATTTTTGCCCTTTGGGCCTAGCATCGCCAGGTTTCCATGGTTTTCAGGAAAAGCCAAAACTCTTGAGTTTTCGTCAAAATTTCCCTATTTCGGTTTCAGTATTTTGAGAAAGCACAGACGGGACTCCTGCCTTTTACTGCTCCATCAACAAACGCGGCCTGAAAGCCTACTGTGTGTCAGGCACCGTCCCAGCTCAGGGACACAGTGGCGACGGGGCCTCAAGGAAGCAGCTCCCTTTCTTTCAGGGTACGCTGAGCTCCCAAGAGCACGGCAAACTGAGGTCTGAGTTCCATGGGAACCAGCACTGGCAAAGCACACAGGTAGATGGGGCTGGCAGCCCAGAAGCTGGCACAGGACCCTCCCCGTGGGGTCTTCGTTCTTCCTAGGAGAGGCCTGAGTGTGCCAGGGCAGAACCAGCCTAAATGCCCCAGCTCAGACTTCTGGAGCAAGGCTGACGCACAGAAACCAACCTGCCCTCAGGGATAGAGGATCTCAGTACATCACATTTTAACGAGAGCCTCATGGCACTTCATGAAAGGCCAACCTTGGGAAATGTCTGTTTTTCTTACCCTCTCTTGCTAAATAGAATGACGCTAACTATCTGGCCGTCATGGTTCAAAGCAGCTCCTCCTGGAAAGGCTCTAACTAGCCTGTTTAATTTAATTTCACAGTGTTCATGGTTCCTGGGGAAAATATCTTGTTACGAGGCCGGTTATTGTTTTAATGGGCTTGGGTATTTGTACTGCGGTTGTTGTGACTTTCTGGCCCCCAAAAGTTCTGTTCTCAAGGAGAAAATTCTCAGAAAGGCTCTCATGAATACCAGTGAGTCAGGACCTCAGAATTGATATGCTGGTATCAGTTTCAAAGTGGGCACCTGAGGGTATCTACTTGGCTATGACAAGTTAGGTTGTATCTAAAATTACCGTCATCTAAAATTTAATGGCTCAGTGGGAGAACTGACCATATTTGTGCTTTTCTGAAACAAACATAAGTCACCATTAATTGGTCCAACTCAATAAGCAATCATTAAAATGTAAAAAAAAAAAAAAAAGGCTACTTTTTAATACATCACGTGGCAGATTGAAGATGGCTGCAGATTCTTTGCTCCTCCTGCCACTGAAAGATTAAATCTAAGTGCCCTCCCCTTGAATCTGGGCTGGTCTTAGTGACTTGCTCGACTGCGAAAAGGTGACCCAAGTGCTGTTCTGGAATTCCCAAGGCTAGCTCAAAAAAGTCTTGCAGCTTTAGCCTTGCTTTCCTGGAACACCCAGGACCACCATGCTGTGAGGAAGTCAAAGTTAGCCACACAGAAAGATGAGATGCTCAGCCAGCCTCCTGGATGCCAGGGACCCTCACAGAGGAGCCGCACAAACGTGTGAAGAAGCCATGTCTCCCAGCCCCGTCAGTACCACACTCCCAGAATACCCTAACCCAAAACTGCCCAGCTGAACCAAGTCAGCCCAAAGAACCGTGAGATAGCATACCAAAACTTGTGTTGAGCCACAGTTTTGGGGTGGTTTCTTAAGTGAGAACAGATTACTGGAACAGGCAGAAAAAGAGAATGTGATGTTTTTCATGATCCTTCATGTACAGCAAAAAAAAAAAAAAAATGGTGAATTTGGACAAATGATAGTTTCATATATTCACCCCAAAATCTACTTCATAAGTTACAGATGTAATTTGAAGAGTGGAAATAACCACTAAGTCAGTCAAGTATTTATTGAACACCCATTACGTATAAAGCTAAGAAGTAAAGTATCTAATCAGAAGAATAATTTGACAATTCCTGGTCTGAATGAGCTATCTGTAGTCACAGGAGCAGAAAAGGGTAGAGAAATGAATTGTTTCAAAGTCCTACAATGAAAGGAATTATTCAGCATATACAATCAAGAACAACGTTACAAAAGCACATGTATTAAAATAAACACACAAACAGAATATTCCAGGTTGCAATCTTCTCAACAGCAGGGAATGATTCTCATCAATCTCTAGGACTTCTGAACTTCCAGGTTAAGGAAGGATTTTCAACATATATTTATGGCTATAACAATGAAATACTTAAGCATGGACTGAGTTTCTATTACTGTTTTTTAAATTAGTTAATTACTTTTTAATTTAATTTAATTTTTTTTAAGTAGGCTCCACGCTGGGCGTGGAGCCCAATGCGGGGCTTGAACTCACGACCCTGAGATCAAGACCTGAGCTGAGATCAAGAGTGGGATGCTTCACTGAGTGAGCCACCCTGGTGCCTCTCTATTACTGCTTAAAAAAAAAAAAAATCTTTGCTTACTATAATTTTTTAAATTTTATCATTAGCATTATTTTTAAATCTGATCAATCAAAGCTGTGGGGAGTGGAGAGTGGGACAAAGCTCAGCAACATCTGCTCACATCGAGGATTGTTTTACATCAAAGAGTAGATCAGTCAATGGCCATCTTCACCTGGAAGGACCTTCTCAAGCAGGAGTGCTAGATGGACCCACTGGATTATTTTCCTTTGAAATGATTCTCCCTCTAGGCTCAATGTCTCTTTCTTCTGGTAGAGTGTTGGGGGGCGTGGGAGGTGTTTCGTAAAACATCACTGTCAAAACACACATGGGTAAGACCAAGGCTATGGGCTCGAGAAATAATTTTCAGCAGTCAACACCCCTACTTCTGCCATATTCCATACAGTAGAAACAGCAAGCAGTGGCTTTTTCCTGTTTTCTTATTTTCTTAGGTATCTACTTTCCAAACGAAGCATTTCCCACCAAAGGATCTAGTTTCCATCCATCCCACATGCTCTTTGTGCGTGTCTGCATATCTAATGACTAACATTATAAATGATCCTTCATATAATACACATTTGCCCATTGCAATTCAGCTGACACAGAATCTGGACACTGTTCCCCAGAAGCAATTGTCTTTATGGGCTTTTAGGAAATTTCATTAGTAATGAAATGAGACCACTGTCTTCTTAAAAATTATGTGAGGGTCACAGTTAAACAACTAAAACCGCACCAACCGAATCTGTTCTGTACAACACACAGCCAGCCCTTCGCAGTGGGTGACTCCAGCTTGAATCTGCATGCGGTGGGGGGGGGGTAGGGGAAGCTCTCCCCAAAGCAGGGCAGGGCTGGCAGCCCCCGAGCCAGGCACTAGAAAATGGGTGCCTCATCTTCTTTTCCCATTTGTGAGGGGCAGATTTATAGAACAGACACCCGGGGGTGATTCATAAACACAATCATTTCTGTTTCTGAGATTTGTAATGCACAGCAACACAAGGATATGCTTGATCCTCCAGAGAGGTTCTCGAAGAGCTCTTTAGAAGCCAGAGACTACGACACTCCTTTCCCTCACCATAAAGAGCCAGACGTTTATAAAAAGTCCTGGGAATCTGCACCTGGTCAGTAAAAGCTCTGAGAACAAGAGGAGGCACTGCTTTTTTTCCCAGCTGTGGTAGAACAAGAGCATAACAACAAAGAGAAAGGAAAATACAGTCTTTCTTGTTAAGTCCGGATATAATACGGGCGTCTGGCTTTGAGGGAATTTTGCCGTTGAAGTTCTGAAAGGATCCACTACTGTACATGTAACCTCAGAGATCTTGAGGAAACCTAGGGTGAACACCGCCAGAAAACAGGTTAGGAAAAGCACAGAAAGGATGGATAGGCATGCCCATTTCTTCTGCAGTCATAGAGTTAAGGAGGCCACTTGGAGCTGAAGAGGTAAATTTAGAGAAATAGAAGGAAGAGCTCACTTTGCATGGTGGCAGAAAAACATGGCAGAGATGTAACAGGCAAAAACTCCAGGTAAGCTCAGAGAAGGTTTAAGGTCATGGCTCGACAGTGAGTTGCATCTTTTTTTTTTCTTTTTTTGAGTTTTGCTCTAATTTTTTTTAATTGTGGTAGGAACACTTAACAAGAGATCTACCCTCTGAACAACTCTGCACAGTGGATTTCTAGGACTCTTTCATCTTGCAAGACTGAAACTTGATACAATGAATAATGATTCCTCACTCCCTCCTCCTCCCAGCCCCTGACAACCACCAGGCTCCTCTCTGCTTCTCCAAGTTCAACTATTTTTAGATTCTTCATATAAGGGGTGTCAGGCAATACCTATCGGTCAGTGACCTGCTTATTTCCCTTAGCATAACGCCCTCCAGTTTCATCTATGTTGTTGCCAGATGGCAGGATTTCTTTCTTTTTGATGGCCGAATAATATTCCATTGCATGTAGATACTACATTTTCATGTTTATTCATCCATCCATCAATGGACACTTAGGTTGTTTCTACATCTTGGCTGTTGTGAACAGTGCTAAAATGAACATGGGACATGTATCTAGGGAAATGAGGCTGCCCAATGTCCACCCACAAAGCCTCATTTGGTGCCATGCCACCTGCCTAGACCAGGAGCTGACACAACAGGGCTTTTTTAAAGTTTTTTCTAAAGCATGAAAATGATCCTAAATTAGTGACAGGCTCTTCAGGGATGAGGACCTCAAGACTCAGACTGCTTTACCTCTCATAGGGGCTGGGTGCTCCAATGGGTAGCTTCCAAAAGTGATATATTGCTAATTCTGGAAATCCTGACTATGGTAATACATACAATGGCCGGCTAGAAAGCGCTGGAACTGCACTGCCTGGCATCCTTTTTACAGGGTGGAAGAGAGAGTCACGGAGTGCCTAGCAGAGACTCTGCTCACCCCACCCACCACCCTCCCTCTCTGTCCCTCTGCCTCTGCTCCCCTTCCACAGTGGGGAGGTGTCCACCTGAGGCTAGTATCTCCTTGCCCTGCCTTGGATCTTGGATAGGCACCGCCATTGGTGCTCACATTTTTATTTCATAGCCAGAAGGAGGATGTGTCTGGAAGGGTGGGGATGGGGGCTGCTAACGTAAAGACCTGAACCTAAAATATAGCTGCTATGGTAAAAATAAGTAGGAATTGGAAGCATATCCAGGAAGCACACTTTTGATCAATCCAAATGTCTTTGCCTTTGGGAATTACATGGGCAACGGGGCTTGGGCTGGTAATGACCTGCTCATATGAGTCTGGGAAATCAAAGTTCCAAAATCTACAGTGATCTGCCTGATGCCTATGTCTTGCAATGCACGGCTGTATTCTGATGTCCCTTTGAAAGCTGTTTTTAGTAATAGTCATTATTTAATGAGGAGAAAGAGAACATCAAATGTATTCATAGAGGCACAGGAGACTGCCCACAGGTGGACTGTCTCTCAAAGGCATCTTTCCCCCATACAGACCGCTTTTCCCCTTCAACCATTCGAGGTTAGAAGCCTGGACCCTCTGCCACGATTTAATGAGATTTAATGAGATAACTTTTACGGCAATGGCCACCTGGGAATTTCTCAGGCCCCTGGAATGTGTGTGTTATTTCAGACTCCAAAACCGAAAGTACATAGCAATGACATCGGAATGCTCCACTACAAACTGCATGTGCATTTTAACCAGCTCTTACTTTGCTTCTTCCTAAGTCAATCACTGTGGCTAGCAGTCAGGAAAAGGAGCCTTTTTGAGCACACGGACATTGCATTCATTGTCCAAACAGGAAAAAATAGATACAGGAATTATTTGCTTACCTCCCGTGGTTACCAACCTCTGCTATGGAGAAACATAACTGACCAGAAGGCCATGGTCAGAAGTCACACGCAAGCACTCCATACCTCTGCGTGCATTTCTGCCACCCTCCTGCGCAACCCTACCTCACTCATTCCCCCTAAGGCATCTGCACTCACTGGCAAATGGGATGTTTACACACAGGCCCAGGTTAGCTGTGTTATTTTCTGTCTCCATATAAATCAAGTGTGCAAGTAAGAACCAGCACTCTTGATTTCAGGTGATCCAGAACTCTTTGATTCTAGACTTCTAGGAAGCTTTTCTATAGAAGGATTCTTGCATGGAGTGGGGAACTGGAATCAGTGATGCCTAAGACATCTAATGATGTCCCCAATTCGGAGAGTTTATTTTTTCAGCCCTCAGCAGCAAGCTTCTTCAAAACTCCTCATCATGGCAATTCAAGAATTGCTATGGAGGTATCAACAATGATCTTTGGAGAAGTAGACCTAGGAAGACATCCCAGTTCCATATGGACCCAGCAACTTAGAGGAAGGAAGTGGAGGCTTTGTCCATTAACTGTGCCCCTTTCCCAGCCACCCCTGCCAGGTTCTTCAGGCTTAAGGAATTATAAGGAATTAAGGAATATAAGCCACCCCCCTCCCCCACCTGGTTCTTCAGGCTTACTCATTCAAGATATTCCAATCCTGAGGCTCTCTCCAGGTGCCTCTACTTCAGCTCCCCCAGAAACCCCAACTGGTCCCATGTCAGCTGATGGGCAACGTTCATTAGTGAGTGGCACCTAGACATAGTAAAAGCTTGGTCAAACTTCACTGTCACAGAATGGAAGGTGTCCTATTCTTCAGCAACTCATAGTGCCTCTCCAACACAGTTTCCAAATTCCCAGCCACCACCACAGAAGCAAGGAATTCATCCCCCTCCTAAGAGCTGGGGAAATTGTAAAGGCTAATAGGGAAGGGGATTCAGGGAGCAGCCAAGGAGAGGCTGACTTATTCTGTTTGTGAGGCTGGTACCGCCATCAAACAGTAACTTGGAGCGCTATCACTGAGAAACAGCAGAAGCTATAGGACACATTTTCTACATTATAGCGAATGTCAACAATTTGTTTCCCAGAAAGATCTTTCACAGATACCTCTGGAGGAATACCTTTATCCTATACATCTCCAGGTTAATATGTGGATCAACACGACTCTGATAAATAGTTCAGAATAGTGGTCCCTGTCCATTTCAAAGACAGGAACTATTTTTTAATGTTAAAAAATTATGTGCATCCCTATATGGTAGCAGTTGTATTTTATATCTTTTGATTATTGAGAAAATACTAATTATAGAAGGCTATCATGAATTCAGCTGTGCTTTTAAATTGAATTTATGTCGGATTAGTCACAACAGTGACTCTACATGCACTTGAAAACCTGTAATAGCATATCCATATATACATAAGGTACACCACTTACTGTTCACAGACCATACTGCATTCCTGACCCCTTGCTATAACCCTGCCACCCCTAGCCTCCCCTAGGCTAAGGCCCACAGACT
The DNA here is from genome assembly GCF_003265705.2 of Callorhinus ursinus. NCBI lineage: Eukaryota > Metazoa > Chordata > Mammalia > Carnivora > Otariidae > Callorhinus > Callorhinus ursinus. Next base: position 70,730,649 of record NW_027397068.1, on the reverse strand, counting down.
GGGAACCTCTGTGGTCTATCCACTTCTGTGAATTCTGAAAACTGTAATTTTACCAGGTGATTCCAAAGGAATTTTGAGTTGACATTTTCAAGAGGCAAAAAGGCAAAAGCATTTACTATTAATTTTTTCCCCTTTCATGACATCCTTATATTCCTGTTATGGTATCAAGCAATGTAACAGATACCAACAGAATAGATTTTGTACCATTTTTTTGTTGTCTAACCATCAACAAACATTAGAGAGAAGATACCAACGAATCAGAACACTCCCCGCTCCTAGGGACTATTAGAATCTAATTAAAACCCACAAGATCAATGCTATGCCAAATGAAAAAAAAATCACCATGGGAACTATGAAGAGGAAAAAAAGACTTTTGTTAGCAATCACATAAAATTATCCTGAATAATCTTCCCTCATCCTATCCCCCCACAAAAACACTCCTCTAGTCTTAAACATAAATAAATGTCAATAACCTGAGTCTCATATATACTGACTGCAGAAAGAGAAGAAACAGCCCCAAGTGTATGGGGTGGGGGAAAGAGGCAGCAGCTGTTTATTCATCCTCTCTGCAAAGCCAGTGTAAGCAGATGTCCTCGTGGCTGTTTTCTGTGTTGGCTTCTTTGGTCTTGTGTTTAATTTGTCCCAACTTGCTCTTCTTTGTCACTGGGACAGAGACAATCCCAGGCCCACAACTAAAAGCTCAGCATGGCAGTTGAGGCTTTTTTGCGGGGGGGGGGGGGGGGGGAGGTACTCTCTCAATATTGCATTTAGTTGAGAGGGAGCAGGAGGGGCCAGGCAGTGGTTGCTGGATGAGACACTCCTCAGAACAACCAAAACCAAGAACACAGAATCCATGCAGAATCGACAGCTCAGATCTCAAAGAGATCCCTGTGCCAAGGGCAACTCACTTCCAGGCATCACCTGACATGGATATCACCTGTTAGCAGTTGACAGAAAAACCACATTTCTGTAATTTCAGACTTGTGAAGAAAGCCAAGAACATAACATTTAAATGATTGGTAAAGCTTCCAGAGAATACTGGGCTATCTTAATTTCCATGCATTTTACTCACTGACAAAGGCAAAGGCAAAAGGGAGAATAATGCAGGCATTATTGTCCATTTTAAAACATTATAGGATAGTTCCCCTCTAGAATTCTTAGAGCAAATTGCCGACTTCATAATCCAGTTATAGAAAATACCATTCCCAAATGACCTCAAGCAACCCAATCCACAAAACCATGCCAACTAATATTCCTGCTCTGAGCTCCAGGAATGACTCTGGACTCCATTTGTTTGTTGCAGGCAAACAGATGAAGCTCGTGGGGCCCCAGACTGAGTCATGAGGAACACCTCACCACTGAGTCCTGATCTGTGGCCAACTCAGGCGCCAAAGAAGTGTCCATGACAGTTCTGTCTTTTTACCAACATGTATGACAGATTGCTAATAGGAACATCATTCCACAGCAATTTAACGTAGAGGTGGACTGCACCAAATGGTTAGGCAAACTGTCTGAATAATTGTAAAACTCATCTGAAACGTCTCCCTTCCTTCGCAAATTTCCAAACTTAAAAAAAAGGGGGGGGGTGGCTAAAAGCGTAGCCTGATGGGGATCGCTGCCTTTGTCGACCCACACCTGTACTCCGGAGAAACACAAATTACCAAGGGCAGGGATGACGGGGCTTTGCCCTTCTTTAATTCCTGGCAGTTTTAACAGTGCTCTCAAATAAATTGGATCGTGGCATGCCTGGGACAGCTGGGCACCACAGCAGGCAGCTGGGGTCCTTCCCACTTTGCAGAGTCCGAGTTTCCGTGGCGTGGGGACCGACGCCCGGTTCCGTGGCCCCGAGTCAGGCGAGCCCAGGCTGGAGCGGCCCCGCCCTCGGCTCCACCAGCTGCTCTTGAACCTGCCGGACACGCTGGAGAGGGCCACCTGGGCCACCAGTGGCAAATGGAGCCTGTGTTCGAGCAACTGAAAGCATCAGGAGTATTTTTAGGTCCACGAGACCGATTACAAAATTGAAAGGCTCCGAGGCCACACACACTTTCAGGAGGGTCTTTGCTGAGCCCCGGGCCCTGCCCTGCCGTTGGGCATCGGGGGCTGCAAGCCTGACCGCGCCGCGGGAAGCAGGTGTCGGCCGAAGCCAGCCGCCGGTCTCCCGCGAGCCGGGGGCATGCGTTCTCACGACGGTGGCAGCAATCTGCAAACCTCCATCAACCGCAACGAAACCAAGCCATTGCCAAAAAAAGCAAAACTCCCATTTCCTCTGTTCCCTCTCTGATGCTGACAGCTCCTTCGCCTCTGCCCCCCGCCCCCCGCAAGTCAGACTAAGAGGGCGTGGCGTGCGGAGTCGCTGTCAAGCAACCTCACTTGGCACTGAGATCAGGGCCTGGCGAGCGCTGCTCGGACGCCCAAAGGGCCAGCACGTTCCTCGCATTCCCCGTGGAAAACGAACTGCCTCCTCTGGGGGGAAACGGCGTGTCCCACAGTCATTTGCTTTCTAACAAGAGCCGCCTGTATCCCCAGCTGACTGTAAGAAAGATCCCATTCTGTGCCTCATGAAGAAAACGACAATGGTCCCTACGTGGCCGGAGTCCGGCAGAAAAGGGTGGCGTCCGAGCCGCGAAGCCAGGGGCTCTTAGAACCCCCGCAGCCTGACCCCGCCAACTTCATGGCAACTCCAGGAGCCAGAGGACAAAACAAAAGCAAACAAAAACCAGCAGCATCCCTGGGGCCTCTGGATTTAAGAAGCCTCTGAGTCTACCAAACAGCCTGGTGCGGATCGCAGGTGTGATTTACCTGCTGCGTTTGGGAGGAGGGCAGGACCAGAAGGAGCGCCGGCTCACCACGAACCTTGGAGACCTGCGGGCTTTCCTCCCTGGCTTTTGTCTTTTTTTGTTCCGGAGCGCTTCTCCCCTAGGACACGATGATCCATCACTCGGCCCTCTTTAGGGTCTCTGGCACACTTTCCGCTGCCCATGTAGACGGCGCCTCTTCAGAAAGATCTGGACTGTCTGTATCAAGTAGCCACTGCTAACCCTGTATCCTGCCACGCAGACTGGGAACTGCCTTGAGAATTTGGGAGAGAAATGATACTGCAGTAAATGCTTAGCTCAGCTGACTTCTAGAGACTTACTGCTGCCTTTCAAAGTGGCCTGGCAGCACCTCCCAAGAAACATTAGGCCACAGACAAGCAGCTGGAAAACAGCATGGGCAAAGCTCTTCATCTGCAATAAATATTACTGTTAAAATGCGTGACACCTGAACGGAGGCCTGTTCTCTGCCCAAGGTGCCCAACGGCATCGTTCCCAGGGCTGTCAGAGGCACTCACGGAGGGATGCTTCTGGTCTGGCTGAAATCAATATTGTGCTTACACTGCTGCTTAGGGGGCATTGAGACGTGATGTCAGCGTCATATACAGCATGAACAAGAGAGAGCTCGCTTGGCCCGCAGGTGACATCAAATACTCCTTCATGAATATGGAGAAAACCATCAACACTTTCAGAGGCTTTTTAACGTGCCAGAAGAAAAATGGGAGCATTTATCTCTATTTGCTTTTAATTTCGTGAGTTCATTTTTAAAGATGCATTAGAAGCATTTTTAAAATCAGTCATGTTGTGTTGCGCTTTTCCTCTTTCTTTTATGGATAAACACGTTTCACAGCCAGGGATCTTCTGGAATTGAAGGGCATGATCCATTACCATAAAGTATTTAGAGAGATGACGAGAATTATTCTTTGATATTAGAAGAAAAGTGCACTCACAAGTAGCAAAGACTGAGCACATGGCTAGAAAAATAAGTACACAATGCTTAAAGAATACCTGATGCAAATCTTTTAACCTTATTTCTTTGTCCTTTGACCTTTTGGGTGGCTGAAATGCAGATATGATGGCTGGAGCTAAAGCAGCCATTTTGGACTATGAGGTAATCTTGGAAATGTAGGCCAGCTACAGCTAGTGACAAAAAGGAGTCTGCGTGGCCTTGAGGAGTCTGAGGAACAATACTGCCACACCGGTCCTATCCTGTGAGGAAAAGAAACATGTTTTGTCTAAGGAAAGGATAGTTTTTCCTATTGCTCTCCAAGAAACCGCGACCTAATTTATACACCCCATACCTAAAGCCCTTGAAATAAGCATAAGGTTTGGAATGACACCTGCCAACTCTAAGGGCTATTTTCAAAGCTAGAATCGAAAGGAATGCACTTGCCACCAGAAATAAGTATATATGTGGGGTCATGCAAGGTCCACAACAAAAAAAGAACAAAAAACAATGGCCTTAGAATGAATGAGATCTAACACAAGTTTAGGTGGACCAGCCAGTCACCCAGCTGGTCTTTGGAGGAAAGATGCTGCACCTCTGGCACCTCGCATTGCATCTGGGACACAGTGGATGCTCAATAAGTACCCACCAAATGAATGAATGACATTGAAGTCAAGAACATTCAATAAACACCTACGAATAAATGAATTTAAAGTCCAGGATAGCTGGTCAACCTATGCCCAGGGTCCAGTTATTAGAGGATCCTTTTTAGTACAAAACAAGATACTAAAATATGAGACTCTCAAGTCTGCGTAAAAAAATGTGCCTTAGAATTAAGTCCTTTTGATGGTTCCGGTTTCACTGCAGAAGGACACAAGAGAAAGGAAAAGGTAAGAGTTCATGAGAATGTAAAGCTTTATTCTGCAGGATCTGAGAAGAGTGAATTTAGGATTCAGGGTTGCTGGGTACTGATACCCTGTCATTCAGATTTTATAGAGCTTCAGAATAAAAGATCAACACACAGACTATCTTTTGAATCTAAAGAACATAGGTGAAAAGGAGAGCTCCCTTTGGAATTCCTGTCTGAAGAAAATGCCCCTGAGAATCCAGAAATACCAAGATCCATAACACCTACAGTCATCATAAATCAACCCAGCTCAGAGCAGAAGTTTTGTAGGACAGGAGATTTCTATCATGTAAAAGGTAGTGGGGGACAGATGAAAACAAGAATATTGTATTTATTATCCTCCTCTAGAGGATCAACCACAGTTTCTTGATTAAAAAGAACACTCCCCATGTCTTGTGATCTTTAGGAGGTTTGTCAAACATCTTTCTTTTTAATTTTGGTTATAAAATCTAAGCCCAAATTTCCTTGATAGTACAGAAAATTAAGGTGTCATAAGGTCTATTAAAGGCAAAGGCTGAAATTACAGAACTGAGCAGAACATAGGGCCTACTGGATTTTAAAATTACAATAAGGCTCTAAGTATTTTTTTAAATCCTTAATTGTATTAGACAATTTCATACCAAACATACACAACACACACACACACACACACACACACACACACACACACACACACACAACACTCCCCAACCCCCTCACAAAAAATCCTACCTGAACAGTTTTTCTGCTTGGAGACAAGGGAGTATACGCAAAGGTGATCTATTTCAGGCTATAAATGATCTATTGCAGGCCAGTGTCTTCCAAAGTGTGACTCAGAATGCAGATGGTTTAAGTGGTTCATGGACAAACTTAAGTCCTTTCAAGTGAGTCCATTTGTAGAAAAATTCTAAGCACATTAGGAAATTAGTAGTACAGGTGGTAGGCAGTTCGGAAATGTAAAACCTAAGTCAGAGACTGGAAATTTGTCCCGTCCAAGGTCAGGTGTGGGTGGAGGGAAGGGCTGGTGGGGCACCATGACCTCAGCCTCAGAACTCGCAGACCAATATCAGTACGGCTCTAGGTCAGGCCAGCACCCCAGGCCATCCCAACTTTCTGGACCACTCCCCAGAGCTCACGGGACCACCGGACTGTCATCCCCCACAGTCCTGGGGACCCCATGCATCCCTTGAGACCTCAGCAGGCACTCTCTGTTCCATTGCTTGCTTTTTTGTTTCCCCTCAAAAGCATATGCCATTTGCAATAAGTAATATTTAAGAAACAATGCTTCCAGAAAAGAATCCAAGTATGAGGGGGTTTTTTTGTGTTTTAATTTCTATAAAAAGCTTTCACCCTAAAAAACTGAATTTGGTTTATCTGAACCAAATGCTCTTATTCTTTTTACCATAGGCCAGAAGTAGTTTAACCTATTATTTCAGTATCCAATGTATTCATTTATTAGCAGACGCTTATTGAAGGAATATATATTTATTAAATAAATGTTTATTGAATAGAGGGCCTACTATGTGCCAGGCACTGTACCATGAACTGAGGCTACCTTGCCCTTTGGGAACTCATAGTCCGACTCATAGAATGACTCTGCTCTGATTGCTAAGGAGCAGGTATAGACTTCACCTTTCTCCATCCCAGACAGCAGCACGTGACACGGACAATGTGCAAGGTCATTGTCCTTCCATTTGCCACTTCTCCAAATACCTCAAAACTTATTATTTCTGATATTGATTTGTGCTAAGTTTATCAAAGGAAGATGCAGCGAGGATTAGCATCTGTAAGCTCTGATGAAGGTCAAGATCATAGCAAAGGTTAATTGGTTTCTTTGGAAATCATAAGCATGGTGTCGGCATTCCTGCCCTTCCACCTCGACCCTCCACCCCGATAGGAGTCAGATCTCACCTGTCCAGAAGGACACAACCAGCCTCTGCAAATATGCATAAACACAAGACCAGATTTTTGACATCCAAACCTCTCCCACAGTTAACAACAATTATTACTTAAAAACACTAGGTGTTTCTGCTTGTAGAGATCCATAATATTGTAAGAAGTTAAAATCGGGGCAAAATGCTGAACATGGACACATGCCTTGAGGAAATCTGACTTGGGAATCAACTCGTTAATATTTATGGGAAACACAAGCTGTCTTCTACTTTATTGCCATTTGCACACCTGCGTTAGCTGACTGGAGTCCAGTTTACAGATTCGAGGAGGGGTGTTAAAATCCAATTGTCAAAAGGCATAAATAGGTTTGCAGTAAAGATACGACCTTTTCAGAAAGAGGTTTGGCTTTTTATTTATCTCTCGAAGTCATAAAATTGATCTGTTCAAGGGCTGGTTAGTTCCAGGCCCTTCAGTTTGCAAAGAAAATATTCCATGCAAAAGTGAAAGAAGAATACTGAGTATTCAGGAATTCCTTGGTTCATGAAATAATTTGGCAATTTACTTCTCTTTAGTTCTGAATGCTGTGCATTTCATGGGCTTGGAACTATTCCTCTTCAAATACATTTATTTGCTAACATTTATAAATATTTACCGAAGTTGTTACCATGTGCCTCAAAACACCATCAGATAAGGCTCACGATGCGTTACAAAAAAAATCTGCAAATTAGTGTGGCTTGAGAAATACCATAAATGGGTAACGTCCTTCATCCTACCTCGTGGGTCCCTAGCACAGGTCTCTGATTAGACAAAACAGAAGTAGTAGCCATACCTCAAGAATCATCGTCCTTATTAATTCTCATGAAAGGCCAGATACAAGTCCATTCCATGTAAAATCTCATTTGGCCCAAATGAGCCTATGAGGGATATCCAGTTATTACCCCCACTTCTGAGGTGAGAAAACCAGGGCCCAGAGAAAGTAAACCTGCTCAAGATCACCCAGTTAGAAAGTTGGAAAAGCTGCCATGCGAGCCATCGGGGTCGGACATTAAAGCCCATCAATGTACGGGCGGGAAATCTCAGAGCAGCGGTTTGCCCTGGGGTCCCTAAGTCTCCAAGTGAATTTTCCTACGTCACAGGGAATTAGGGCACCATCTGATTTCACTTGGAGAGTAAAGCCCCGTTCATGTGCCCTGAGGCCCAAAAGAGTAAAAGCAGAAACGATTAGAAGTGGGCCCAAAGTGAGTAAAAGAAGCCAGACACAGAAGACTACAAACGGTATGATTCCATTTATATGAGATACTAGGAAAAGCCCAACTATCATGACAGCAGATCGGCCATTGTCAGGAGCCAGGAGAAGGGGCTGACATCAAAGGGGCACAGAAGATCTTAGAAATTCCTTATTATGACTGTGGAGCTGTTTTTGCGACCGAACACATCTGTCCCACTATACCCAATGTATACTTAACGTAGGTGAATTTTATTTTCCGTAAATTATACTTCAAAAAATCTGATTATTTTAAAGTGACTTTAAAGGAAATGAATTTAAAGTGACTTTAAAGGAAATTGAATGATACTCATGTAATATACAATAGATACTCTCTATTCCTTTTTTTCTAAAGATTTTACTTATTTATTTGAGAGAGAGAGAGAGAGAGCACAAGCAGGTGGAGCGGCAGAGGCAGAGGGAGAAACAGGCTCCCTGCTGAGCAAGGAGCCCGACACGGGGCTTGATCCCAGGACCCTGGGAGCCCCAGGACCCCGGGATCATGACCTGAGCTGAAGGCAGATGCTTCACCAACTGAACCACCCAGGCACCCTCCTCTATTCCTTTTTTATCCAACTTTCAGATAAACCTATATTTGGTGGGAAATTTGTATTTGAAGAACCAAAATCTTTCATGGTTTGAAGCTTTACAAACCTGATCTCGCCCCACAGGAAATGTATCTTGCTCTAAGTGACAAGTGTTTGTGACAGTCTATGATAAGATCCTAGGTGCCTGGGAGGTGCCAGGTGTGTACAAAGAGGCCTGCAGTGAAAGCCAGTGACTTTCACTCTTGGCCTGGCCCTTCTGGGTCACAGCTGTGTGGCCTTGGGTAAGTCGCTAAACTTCTCTGAGCCTGATTTTCTCCTTTGTAAAATGGGAAAAATCGTGTCTGCCTTGAAGTAAATTATGAGAACTAAAGGGATACTTATAAATGAAAGCACTTCCATCTTTTTTTTTTAAATGCCAAAAAGACCTCCTTTTTAAAAACAGGAAAATATTCTCTTCAAGAAACCAACAGTCTACTCTGCTATAGCAGTTACAGTGAAAGCCATAAAATCTGAAAATTTATTAAAGTTTCTTATTTGTCCTCTCTTTGTTCCAAGCACAGAATTTCAATAGGGACCTCATGTATTTTTCACTGTGCCTGGCCACATGCTTGGCACACTTCACAACGGTTTTTGGACAATTAACGATAGAAGGTAAGAAGAGTCGATCGGTATATGCAGGTAGAGGTGAATGCAGTGTAGATGGAACATAGTATTTGTTGCCATAAACTGAATATTGAGCAAAATTATTTTTTATGATTATTTGTGAGGTTGTATATTCAACTTTAGTCATTTAATAGATATAGGGACTTTTATCCAGTCCCACACACATTACAGGCAGGAGAAATAGTCACTTGGTACAGGGATAAGCTTCATGGTAGAACAAAGTTTCACTTAGTAATTAACCAAAATATATCCTTTCAGTTACTCAAAGTCAGACTTAAGCACCCCCCAGTTACAAAGAAATCAAACAAAAATATTTTTTAAATACTGCTGACAAGAACTTAATAGTTCTACTGGGAAGAAAAGCCCCAATATTTGTGGCATGAGGGTCAGAGTACAAAAGAGGTTTTATTTTTAAGTAATCTCTACACACAACGTAGGGCTCGAACTCACAACCCCGAGATCAAGAGTTGCATGTTCTCCAGACTGAGGGAGCCAGGCATGACGCCATCCCCCCTCCTTGACAAAATGTATTCCATAAGGACCTGGAAGGCCAAATTCTATTTAGGAGTCTTGGACTCCCGGGCATTCCACACCCAGTCCTCAGCCCTGGCCTTCCTCGCTCTCCTCCCACCCTGCCTCAGTTCCCTTGCGTGGAGCAGCCTAGGCTGCCATCCAGCACTGTCACCCCGTAACCTTCCCCGACAGCCACTGCAGCCCAGCCCTCAGGCCTGGAGGGCACAGCCCCGCAAACACAGGGAAGCCCACATGGCTTCTGTAAGAGGGTTAAGGCCATTTGGACAAGGAGTTCTGAGTCCCAGGTACCCAGAGCAAGGTCTAAGAGAAGGGGGAGGTGCGCCCATTAGGCCCCATGGAGAGACACAGAAGGAGAAGGACCCGAACGAGGTCCCGTAAAGTCCAGAACAGGGGACTCTCTTGCCCACACTGGAGACTACATGTACAAATAAAACCTTCAGTGGATAAAACGGTAGTACATTCAGACAACATGTATTTACAAGTGCACATACCTATGTGTTTATACGTACATATAAATACACACATACACAAATACATCATCTGATTCTTTTGTAGCAAGTTACTAATTATGTGATACAGAGAATGTGTCAAGGAGTCAGAAAAGGAAGAGATACAGACTAACTGAAGGGTCAAGGAAAACATTTGGGATAGGGTAGGAACTGAGCTGGGGTTTTAGGAACGGTGCATATGGCTGCAAGGAGAAGCCTGTAAGGGGGCATTGTGTGCGTGACGTAATACAAGATGACTTTCTGGAGGTGGAACTTAGATGAGAGAATATCTAGATCCAGGGAAGGACGGAGCTAGCCGCCAAATGTCCCTAACATGATAAATATCACCCAACACAGCTCTGATTGCAGGAAGTAAGGGGGGAGTATGGGCACTTTGAATTCTTAATGGAAAAAGGTTATAAACAGAGAAGTGTGATCAAATTAAAATCACACGGAATTGCTAAAACCTGCAATTGCCCCAGTGAACTCCACACCACTAAGTGACTCAGTCTTTTGGGCCAACACTGTGCCTGAGCACCTTGCCTCAGTTGGGTGTTTTGTTTTGTTTCTGCATCTAAATATAGTTAAAAAAAAAAAAAAACAGTATTAAAGGCCTGGAATGAAAAACATGGAAGGCGGATATTTCACTTTCATACCAGATTCTAGACAATTTCCCACATAATTTCTATAGAAGGTTAAAAGGACGTATCCCCAGTCCTGTACCTTTGTGGCCCACTCACCATCCCAAGATGGCGGAAGAAGTTTGTGACTCACTGTGAGGAGCCGCTGGGCCAAAGCGAGGCGCTGCAGCCCCAGCTCACTAACGCCGGCCTTTCTCACCCAAGCCTGAAAGCATCCTCTGTTGCTTTAAAAATAGACACTGTTTTGGCCAGACAACTACATGAAATGGAGATGTAACAGGAAGAAGACAGGGGCAGGACAAATGAACCAAGGATCCTTCTATTTCTAGCTCAACTTGGTTCTGTTTATTTTTAATAAACTATGATGGCCCTTGTCTAATCAAAAATGCCACAAGAAGCAGGCAGAAGACAGAAGCAAAATTAACTCCTAGAATCCTTCTATCCCTTTGGGTCATATTGATTTGTCTCCAAAAGTTCGGAGCTATTATTTTCAATGCTTTTACAGATACACAAACTATGTATATAAACTGTGTGTGTGGGGGGGGGCGGTGGCAATGCTAAAACCCTTCCCTAGGAGTCACTGGGGGTGTACCCCGGGCCCCCAGCCCAGCCCCGACCCCTGTCAGCAGGCTCAGAGTTGCCGCCCCCAACTCTGGCTTCCACAGAGACTCTTCCCACTGCGGTCCTTGTTCTCTCCACGTTGAACTCAACTTTTGGCCACACGTTCACTTCAGACTTTGCCTTGGTCATTCCATGGGTCATCCTGCCTGACCCTCCTCTGACCACGGCCTCTCTTCCACCTGCTTTGGTCTCATCCTTGATCGAATGACCAGACCCTGGAAGAGTGCTCTGCCCAGCCTCTCAATGGGGGAAGTGATGGACTGTGAATGACTTTTTATCAAAGGCTGCCCACAAAATGTCTCCTGCAACTGAGGTGGAAAAATCTTCACTGACTTCCCTAGATTTAGAAAGGAAAACAATAGGTCGTGTTACTGGAGGGTTATCTTTGAACTTCTTCTATCCTCAGAACTCCTTGACCAACAGTAGTTTCCCGGTGCCCACAAGCAACTATCAAATGCGATGACACAAGGTGGAACTTGAACCTATAGCCTGGGATTCTGCGGTTAGCTATGTTACGCTCACCAATGGTGGGTTTCACTGTGACTGTGTAGACTGTCCGTAATAATATTTTGGAAGTGTGGAATTTGAACCAGACAGACTAAAGTTAAAACTTTTACTCTGCCACTTATTAATTGACTTTGGACAAGTGCCTGGTCCTCATTTTCCTTACTTCGAAAATATAAAGCTCACAAGATCATTGTGAGGCACAAATGAAATATCACATAAGGACTTAGCACAAAGCTAGACACGCAGAAGACATTTATAGATGTTAGCTGTCTATGAAAAACGATTCAATAACAGCACTCATTCATTCAGGGCTTACAATACTTCAGGCACTGTTCTAAAAGCTTTGCCTGTATTGAGACATTTAATCTCAAATACAACCCCAAAAGGCAGACATCTCCAGTTTATAGAGGAGGAAAGCTGAGGCCCAGAGAGGTCAGGGCACTACCCAAAGTCACACAGCTACTCAGAGGCAGAACTGGGATCCGAATGCTAGCAGTCTAGCCAGAGTATTATCAGATCAGTAGGGGCCATAAATATCCACATGCAACTAATTCATCTAAGCTGGTTGTGCTGGAAAAGTCTCTGAGTCGTTCATGGGAAAGCTGGACGTTAGCTAAGCCCGTACACATTGACGGGCTTCACCCTCACCAACAGCACCACTGTGGGTCAGCAAAGAACAGTTTCGGTGGTTCTCTGTCTGCAGTTTTTGGTCTTACTGAGTGAGGCCACATTCTGGTGTCTTTCCTCTGCCTCCGATGAATGCCAAGGATGAGGCACGAGGGACTGGAGCAGAGCGCAGACAGCAGGGTCAGGGACAGGATCACCCAGGCACGGCCACCGTGCTCCCCCTTCTCTCTGGCAGGGGGCCCCCAACCCAAGTGACCTGTGGACAGACTTACCGAAGTTACTTCAAACTACTAACAGTAAATGACTACCTAACTTTTGCCCAATGATGTTCTTTGATCGAGTTCTGGATAAATCTTCCTTGAAAACGTCTTAGAATTGTTCCTTTAAAAAAAAAACCAAAACCCCACCCAGAGTGCTGCCTGTGGCAGCGGATGCCTCCAAGAGCGCACCTTCTGCGTAAATGGCAGAAAGAGAGGGGGGCGTGACTCTTCGGGAAGCATCTGACCAGGGCTTCGGGCTCGGCCGGCCACTGCCTCTGCAGGCAGCACAAGGGTATTGTTCGGGGCCCACCAGGGATGCTTTCTGCTCCAGGAGAAAAAGAGCCCTGGGCAAACTGCCAGGGAAATGATGTATTGCAAACATTTTTTTTCTCTTTGGTTAATGGAAATAATATTTACTTTGCCACCGACAATCAGGCGCACTCAGAGAAAGGGGCTTAGAAGCCTAGGAGGAGTTTTGAAAACGGGGGAACGAGAGCTCTTGTATTCTGCTACTGATCTACTTTCTTCTACCAACTCACTCTGTAATAACAGTCGGTGCAAAAGTTTTCAGAGAACCTTCTGAATATTATGTGTCCCTTCAAGAGAGCCCTGCTTCTACTATTCTGAGGCTGGATAACAAGCATCCTTCTATCGATTTTCCAGGTAATAAAGCTGAGGCACCATGAGGATAAAAGATTTGTATCATGAAGAAACAACAAGTGTTGGTGAGGATGTGGAGAAAGGGGAACCATCATGCACTGTTGCTGGGAATGCCAACTGGTGCAGCCACTGTGGAAAACAGTAAGGAGGGTCCCCAAAAAGTTAAAAATAGAACTACCCTACGATCCAGGAATCACACTACTGGGTATTTACCCAAAAATACAAAATACTAATTCAGAAGGATACATGCACCCCTATGTTTACTGCAGCATTATTTATAATAGCAAAACTATGGAAGTAGCCCAAGTGTCCACTGATAGATAAATGGATAAAGAAGATGTGGTATATAGATATACAATGGAATATTATTCAGCCATTAAAAAGAAGGAAATCCTGCCACTTGCAACAACAGGGATGGAGCTAAGAGTATAATGCTAAGTGAAATAAGTCAGTCAGAGAAAGACAAACACTATATGATCTCATTCATATGTGGAATTTAAGAAATAAAGGAAAAAAGGAGAGAGACAAACCAAGAAACAGACTCTTTCTGTTTTTCTAGTAGGCTCCACACCCAGTGTGGAGCCCAGTGTGGGGCCTGAACTCATGACCCTGAGATCGAGACCTGAGCTGAGATCAAGAGTCAGATGCTTAACTGACGGAGCCCCCCAGGGCGCCCCAAGAAACAGACTCTTAACTATAGAGAACAAACTGATGGTTACCAGAGGGTGGGGGGGTCTGGGGGGTGGGGGAAACAAGGGATGAAGATTAGGGAGTGCACTGTCATGATGAAAAAAATAAAATGACAAAAAGATAAATTTAAAGGAAGTTCAATAGCAAAAAATGAAAAGATTTGTATTGCTAATGCTAAATTTTTAAAATACCCAGTACCTGGACCTGTACTAACTCTTTTTATAAACTTTCTCTTCTTACATTATTCCACTTGAGAGCAAAGACATTTATACTGACACAAAATACTTTTCCTATAGTATACTGAGTAATAAAATCTTATGTACTGAGGAACAAACATGTTCAAATGTAACACCTATTAGAAGATTCCAAATAAGTTTGTAGCAAAAAAAAAATTTTTTTTTTTTTTTTTTAGAGAGAGAGGGGAAGGGGAGAGAGGGGCAGAGGGAGAGAAAGAGAGAGAGAATCTTAAGCAGGCTCCACACCCAGCGTGAGCCCGACTTGGGGCTGGATTGAGGACCCTTAGATCATGACCTGAGCCCAAATCAGGAGTCGGACACACAACAGACTGAGCCACCCAGGCGCCCCCAGCACAATTAATTTCTAATGTAATTTTTGTTCTGTAAAAAGTTTTCCAGCAACAAAGGATGTGTCTTACCCTATGCATGAAGGGTCTGGGGAAGGACAGACACCCAAGAAACCAATAACGGCCTCTCGCGCACAACTGAAGGAAGTTGTGAGGGTGAAAAGAAAGACTTTCGCTGAAAACTTTTTTGTTCCTTTTGAATTTTGAACATTGTGAATCCATTATCTGTTGAATAAATGATGCTATTAACGTTTTTTTAAAAATAAGAAGGTGGCTCCAAATATCTATAAAAATGTATCTGAACTTAAATAGAAACGTGCCTTGTGCCTTTATTCCCCCAAAAATTTGCATCCAAGATCCGCACACCAGAGCCATAATTTCCAGGATACGTTCACTTCCCACCCTCCCTATTTAATCCTATAGCTACCAGTGACCTGGTGAACTTCAGTACCACGAATGTGACACAGAGATCCCATGTCACAGCCACGGTCTCTGCTCTGCAGCCACCTGCCTCCATCCAGGCAAGTGCCCATGAAGATTCCTGTCAACCCACTGCTACCTCCATTTACCCAGGCTCTGGCCTCTCTCTCTTAGTTCAGGGCCATGTGATGCCTCCGTCTGGTGTGAGAGTACCCTTGTCCAAAAACATGGGCCCAAGGACTCTGAAAGTCATGGTCACACTTCTCAAGTCAAGACAGTTCTCAGAGTTTCTTACACAAGAGGCTGGAGAATCAACCACTTTGCTGTTTCCTATGGTGCCTAAAGCAGTCCCCAAAGATGGTTCAGATGCTGAAAGTGAGAGCAAGGGATTGCAAACTTAGTTGCACAGAGCATATTTGCAAACCAAGATCAAATACCTAACCCATGGTGCTGACGTCACTGCAGACCTCCTCCTTACCCTTACATGGGCCAAGACAGAGTGCAGACTTCCAGCTTCTCCAGGCGTAGACTCACACCTCCCACCATGCCCAACCCCAGAAAGCCCGCACAGCCTTGCCCTTTGTCATGTGACCTGCAACGTTTCCTGGTAGCCTCAATAGACCTCTGGCTCCGCTGTCCAGACTGGCCATGGAACTTGCTTTGGCCAATGAAGTGAACAAATGTGACACCTGCCACATTAGAGCAGCTTTGGATTCAACATTGCAGGTCAGTGCGGCATCTTGCTTCTGCCCTCTACCAAGAGAACAGCATGTCCAGACAACTGCTAGTCCTGGGAGGGGAAAACCCATCCATGCAGGGCCCTACAGCCTAAAGAGCAGACCCGTGCTATATGAGCAAGCCATTCATTGTTGAAGGCCATAAACATTTGGAATTGTGTGTTATAGTAGCAAATTTAACTAATACCTTGCCCTTAGTCATCCGAGTTGCATAACTAGCGGGTTTGATCTTCAACTTCCGTGCACAGCACAAATGTGGTCCTACTGGGGCTCGCTGGAAGGGCTCAGGTGACCAAAAGTGACACTCAACATGCTTGAGCTATTTCCAATCACACAGAAAACTGGGCTTACTGTTGATAACTGATGTATATTCAGATTTAAGATATTCTTTAAACAGGCGCACCACTGGATTGTTTGGACCAATCTATGTTAAATATGCAAAGTAATTGGAATTATTACTATCTGCATTTAGGTGTGCAGCTGCTAGGGCAGGCTGAGGAGGCAAAGGGAGAGACGTATGTTTTTACACCACTAGGGCTCTTTCCTCTATCTCCTGGAGAGGCAGTTTAGTGCAGTAAAGTAAGAACATAGCCTCTGAAATCAGACTGTCAGCTCTAAACACATAGCTCAGTGGCTATGTGACCTTGAGCAAACACTCTCCAAGCCTTAGTTTCTGCATCTGTAAGAACATCGGTCTCCCTGGCTTGTCCTGAGGAAGAAGTGAGAAATGCACATAAGGCTTCAGACCCAGATCCTGGCACTGAGTGAGAATTCAGTACTGAATACTTGAGTCTCATAGGTCTGTGCCCGTGACCATCAGGAAAAGCTGTTTCACCTGACTTTTAACAGTTTTACTTCTCCCAACGTTCTCCATTCATAAATAAACTACTGTAGTTGAGATATTGCAGGACTTTCTCTCCCTAATTAAATCCAACACATGAGGAAGAAGTAAATGAAGCCCATCCATGTTTTGAATACGGGTTTCCATGAAACACGGGATCTTTTCCGTATGGAAATAGCACGTACACACACACACTAAAGAATGGAGACTTCTTTTTTAAAACTCTTTTATCCTACACTTTTTTATACAAGAGGCTGTGTCTAGATTTGCCCATGTGCTTGTCAGAGAGAAATTAACATAGGAAATTTTCCTTCCTTACTCCCACGCAACACATCTGCCAATCTAACACTTACAGAGGCAGTGAGCCAGGAGGAGGCTACAGCCTTAGAGAACAAATAACCAAATTAACAGAACTTTGGAAACAAATGCAGGATTTGCACACTCTGGAAAGATCTGAGCCACACACGATCCTTCTAGACGAATGTTATATCCATTTGCTGTCTCTACTTTGACCTCCACCTCCTAAAAGGTGAGCTAGGCCCCTCTTTTCAACTTCCGCTAGTGACTTCCTTGCAGACACAAAACTATTACAGGTACAAAAAAAGAGGCAGAAACAGAAATCTGGGGAACTGTTAGGTTCACTCTGCATTAGCACTGAAATGGTCGGAGACGCTAGAGTCAGAAAAGACCTAAATAGGTTACACAGCCACTTCTCTCCCTGCAAACAGTTCAACTTTCAAAATAGGAAGTTCTCTGTCCTGTTTGCAGGTTGAAGGTACCAAATATTTTATTGAGGACAGACTGTATGCCCTGCCTTCAGAGAACTCACACTGATTATGAGCAATATTACTCATCATTCATTCATTCAACAAATTTTAAGCACCTACTATACCTAGACCCTATTCTTTTTTTTAAAAGATTTTATTTACTTATTTGAGAGAGAGAGAGCACGAGCAGAGGAGAGGGCCAGAGGGAGAGGGAGAAGCAGAATCCCCACTGAGCAGGGAGCCCGATGTGGGGCTCGATCCCAGGACCCTGGGATCATGACCTGAGCCGAAGGCAGACGCTTAACCAACAAGAGTCACCCAGGCGCCCCTACCTGGACCCTATTGACCCTGAAGATTCCAGTAGAGAATAAAACATATTTTAAAATTCTGCCCTCAAGAAGCATATATTTTAATGGAAAGAGGTTATAAGCAAGATTAAAAAGTAAAACACGTATTAGATGGTATTCAGAAGAAAGGATTAAAAACAAAGGAGGGAGGCCTGTGTTGAGAACAGGGCTGGATGTGAGGGAAGGGGGCGCGGGGAGCCCCATCAGGAGGTAATGATGGTGCAGGCCTGTGGGCGAGGCAGCAGTGGAGGTGGGGAATAATGTCCCATACAGGAATGTGCACGTTCTCTAACATGGGGCGAAGTAGAACTAGTGCATTAGGGGAACCAGTCACCAAGGGCCATCACTCCCCCGAGCTGGGAACAGAGTGTGTTCTAGAGTTTAATCAAGGGAAAGGCCATATGGAGACATGGGGAAACCCCTGCAGGGCACCTGGGAATTCCTTTCCTCATATACAAAGCGGGCGTTGTGAGAGTCATCATGCTCAGACCTGGGCAGCCATGAATGCCATGGAGGCTACTAGAAATGACCCCTGATCACAGCCCACGTTTGCAGATAGAGCAGCCTGACAAATAGCCCTGAGAAACAGGGAGGCTCTTTCGGAGTCCAAACTTCTAGGTAACTACAACTCAAGGGGCAGTGCTGCCAATGCTAAGATGCTCTTTAAAGATTTTTTTTTTTTCTTTTTAAGAAAAGCTCAAGCCATGAACTGAAAGAGAAGTCGTCACACCCCCAGAAGAAGAGCAGGCCCCCGGGTGCCCCCATCCATGAGGGCTTAGTGCAGAAGGCTCTTCTCCAGACAATTCCATGTTACCTCTGAAACGGAATAGCAAACGTGAACACGGTATTCTGATAAGGGTCTGCTAAGTGGCCAGAACATAACATAACTCCCTGGTCTGGCCATGTCCGGCTGCTGCTTATGAATATACCAAAGCCCACAGTCCTACACTCGGCCTCCCGAGAGATGCCCAGATCTCCCTGAGCACATCTGGCTACGCCCGTGGCTGTCTTCCTGTGCAGGACGTGTGTGTGCAGTCTCTGTCCAGCCTCTGTTGTTCTGATGGAAGTTTCTAATACATCATTTTCAATGTTCCCATCGTTCAAGGTATTAACAAATCCACCAGATTTGGTGGTATCTGTAAATGTTACACATAGACTCATCTTTGGTCATAAATAACACTAGTCATTTAGGGCACAAATTCTAGGACATGGAGAAAGGCTCTCTTCCCCTTCAGGAATCACATGAACGAGGCACCAGGAGCTGCTGAAACAGAGGGCTCGTTCATCACCAGAAGAGCTCACCGCTCTGAGCTCTCACTAGGAGAAGCACACAGCACCATGCTTAAAGCATGGGGCTCTGCAGCAGACCACCAGCTCTTCCCACGGTACTTACATCAGGGGGACTCTGGATAAGTGGCTTACTCTCTCTGTGACTCAGATTCCCTATCTGTAAAATGGGGATATAACCCTAGGACCTACCTCATAGCGGTGTTCTGAGGATGAAATCACTTTGCGCATATAAAATATTTAGTAGAGGGCATCCATACTCAGTAAATTTGTACACATACTCAGTAAGTTTCTCAGCATTTGTGGGCCAAGAACAATGCTAAGCTCTTTGCATGCTTTTATTTTCACTTAAAAAAATAATTATAGGCTCACAGGAAGTTGCAAAAATAGTGGAGAGAGGTTCTGTGCACATTTCACCCTGTTCCCCTCAATGGTAACGTCTTTTTCAAGCTTTATCTTTTTTTAATCATCACATTTTATGAGGTAAATATCCCTAATGGCCCCTTTGCACAGATAAGGAAACTAACTAAGGTTTACAGAAGTTAGATGACTTGCCCTGCGTCACACAGCAAGTAATCAGTGTGATTCCAGAAGCCACTCTCTCAGTCACCCACCACATCACACCACCTGTGGAGAAAGACAGGAAAGATGAAGGAAGGAGGGCATCAGCTCCCTTACTCTGATACAGATTGCCTGCTTGGACGGCTCTTCTTCCATGCAAATGTGAGGTGCAAGAAACTACCCCTCAAAAAACAAAATAACTCGTATTTGGCAAACGCAGTGTTTGGGGAGTGAACCCTCAGTGACAGATCTCTTGGGCCTCCCCCCATCCACTTGGCACCAAGCTTTGCAGGGGTTCTCCGGGAGAAGACCCTGAACCCTGAAGTCCAATAAGCTAAACACACACCTAGCAATAGGGGCTTTTAGGTAGGTGGTCAGGATTTCCTGATAAACATGATGTTACAGAATAATTATAATTATAGCCAACATTCATATACCACATACTGTGAGCCAAGTACTGCACATGTATTACCTAATCCCTCAACATCCCTCTTAGATAGGTCCTATCATCATCTCCCTTTTATTTCTTATTTTTTTAAGGATTTATTTATTTATTTGAGAGAGAGAGAGTGCGCGAGTGGGAGGTGGGGCAGAGGGAGAGAGTCTTCAAGCAGACTCCCCACGGAGCAAGGAGCCTGACGTGTGGCTGGATCTCCAGCCTGGCTGAAGAGCTCATGCCCTCACCCCTCCTCCTCTTGGCTCTCTAAAAACACCTAAGGAACCCCAAGTGGATTCCTGCTCCTCCCCTTCTCACAGGGCTCCGTTTGATCCCATAGAGGTTAGCTGTCATCGCTTTACCGCTCGTTCGTGAATACCTTGTCTTCTAAAACGGCTCCGTGGGAGGACCCGGAGAGGCTCTTGCTTTCACTTTTCCTGTTGCTTCCACAAGGCTTAGTCCAGTGAGCAGTACTTTCTGAGTGGTGAAACTCTGCAAGACGCCCCTAGGACATCTTGCTCAGCCCGCCCCTTCAGCTCCTCCTGGAGTACCAGCGGTCAAGTCTCGGGACCCTGGACGCTTCTCACTGCCTGTGTATAAATGGTGTATTGCTCTAATTTGGGGCCATAAATCAATACCCACCAGGACTAAAATCGGTCCTCCCCCAATCATTAGAAATCCTCCCCTATCTTCTTCCAGTTCTTAAAGATACTTTCAAGTACTCTGCGATGGTGGTTGTCAGTTTCTGACAACTCTGGGGAGTCCGCTTGAAGACTCTCTCCCTCTGCCCCACCTCCCACTCGCACTCTCTCTCTCTCTCTCTCTAGAATAAATAAATAAATCTTTAAAAAAATAAGAAATAAAAGGGAGATGATGATAGGACCTACCTAAGAGGGATGTTGAGGCATTAGGTAATACATGTAAAGGAAAAATTTTATTAGGAAGTAAGAGACGTAAATGGCTGCACGAGATGGGGGGAAAGGATGTTTCCTTTGGATGGGGGACTGTCCCAACCCTAAATGACACAGTGTTAAAGTCACCCAACAACCCTTGCACTCACTGCCACAAAGACTCTTTGTTTGGCAATATGATTCTTTAGGCAGTGAAGCGGCTAACTCAGCATGAATGCTCAATTCTAGATGAATTCAGCCCTTGGAACTCACCACAGTCTGGACAATACCCTGAATTTATTACTTATAAGATATATTTGTCCAAAGCCTTCCCTACTATCCCCTGTAGCTAAGTACATCCATAAATTCCACAGCTTTGGCTCAAACTGCTTTTGGAAATAGTATTCTAACTTCCTGACACCAACACTAATATTTTGGCTGCTTCTAATATGACATCCAGACTTTTGAATTTCAAAAACAATGCCTGGGACAAAGGAGGAACATCCTGTGGCATAATACAAGGAAAAATATCTTTTTATTCTGGGAGAAAGTCTTTTTTATAAAGGTAAAGCATCTTTTGCTAACAATGTTAAATGTAAAGGTTTAACATAGATGTTACTATGGTGATGCTCACATTTGCAAATTCACATGAGATGTTAGCATTGTGTTGCACTGAAGACACCTGTGAAAATATGTTAACTTCAGCTAATGAAAAATACAGAGCTCTGTCTACACCTGACACACTTGCTTTCAAGAATCTCATTGATTTTTCCATACTTCACAAATGCAACTCAAAGTCCAGATTTCAATCTTACAATCTCTAAAATTCTCTGAATTTGGCTACCTTGGAGATTTCCTGAGTCCTCTAGCAAAATAAAATAATCACCCCATTTAAAAAAATTTTACTTCCAAAATCTATGAGAACTTTCCATAAAGCACTGTTAAATGCTTATGGTCTTCTTGCCTAGGAAATCCCCAATTTGTGCACCTTAGAATTCAGTTCAATAATTATATCTTTCCAGGTAAATACTTTCTTACAATCTTTTCTGCTTTCTCGTTTTTTTGAAGATTTAGAAATTTTTCACAATGGGCTTATTTAAACTACACGAGATCCTTAATGTCACAAGATCCAGAACTGTACACTTAAAAATGGTTAAAATGGTACATTTTGTTATTATATTTCACCTCAATTCAAAGATTACACGATATTTCAGTACACATAACTTTTAACTAGCTTAATCCCTATTTAGAAAATCAAACAAATTATAAAAATAAAGAGAAAACGGACCTGCGTGTATTTCTTATTTTACTCCTCCAGCCCATAGAAACATGAACGTCTGTAAATTTAATCAATTGTGCTTTCTCTTCTTCTGCAAAAATCCGACCTATATGACCCCATAATTTCATATGGGAAAGAATGAGTCCTAGCATTCACAGGACCGTTAAATACACAAATTTGTTATCCTACAGCAATCAACAATATAAGTTACTGAGAAGAGCTAGTAGCCTATATATTTGAATAAATTCACCTTGACGTCGAAGGTCATCTTATTAATAAGAGGAAAGTTCTGAGGCTAAGCCTTAAAGGGAAGGATTCTTAACCTGGGGGCTTCCGGGGGTCCACAAACCACTGAGCAACCCGAGAGCTCTACACAGGCACATGCAGGAACATTTCTGGGAAGAGGGCTGATGACCTTCCTTTCAAAATGATGAAGAACCTAAATCTCACTTCAAAGACAGCCCATTCAGGACTGGGGGCAAGCACAGAATGAGCTTGTCCGGGATGCATGTGAGCGCAGCACAGCGCATGCCGTTCATTTTTACAACGCCACCATAAAGAGAATCTAGGTATCCTCTGGAGGTGACATGGCCTCCTTATGGAGGGACACATCCATTAACCTAATTTGTTATTCCAGCACTGCCTCTGTCGGCGCCATCTGAAAATGAAAAGGTGCTGTCCAGTGGAAAGCTTCAGGGGACTGGAAACCAGTGAGCGAGCCTTCAGCGAAAGGCCATTGACGGGACTCCTGATGCAGTGCCCCAGGCTCGCCGACCCTCTTTCCGGCCACAGCGATTATGGGAAAGACCTGGGTGACCCTGGGAAGACCTGTAGTTCTAGGGCAGGGCCATCCCACAGAGCTAGCTGTTGTCATCATGTCAAACGCACGACCACAGCTCCCTGCTCTTTCTCGGTGGCTGCCCAGTCTCATTACCAAACTCGCTCGGCAGGTGAAGGCCTCCTCTGCTTCCGCCAACCCCACTCCAGCCCCTCCTTGCCAGCTTAATCCTTCGTCCCCCTCTCTGCACTCCCTCCAGACGGCTCTGGGCAGGTGATTTCCTTGAGGACTCGCCTGCCTGACTTCCCTCCAGAGTTCTAGAATGGGGTCTCCCAACTCACTGTAACTTCTACACCTGGAAATTCCACAGGCACCATGGAATCAACGCAACCCACACTGAACTCATCATCTTTCCAAAGCAAACCTGCCTGGCTCCCCTCTTTCCATGAACAGAATCATGATGCCTTTAGGAGCTCAGATTCAAACCTTCACCCTCCCCTTTAGTGAGTCACGGAGTCCTTCAGAACCAGCCTCCATGAGTCTGGACCCACCATGACATTCTTCCCACAACCCCCAGCTCAGGTCCTCATGATTGCTCACCTGCATGCTCCAGAACCTACTAACTCATCCTCACACCTCCCGCAGGGTCTGTTCCTCCATTCCAAACCATCCTACTGCTGCCAGATTAATTTACCTAAAGGCTCAGCCCAATCTCATCCTTCCCCACAGGAAAGCCACACTGTCCCGAGGGCTAGTGAATTAAGAACAGTAATAGCCAGGCGGCATCAAGCACTTGAGTTACCAACAATGTGCTAAACATTCAACAGGTCTTACGTTCATCTTCCAAATGATCTCAGAAGGTTGTACCTTCATAATCTCCATTTTACAAATAAGGAAGATCTGGAGGACAGAAACATTAAATAAGTTAGCCAAGGTCCTATAGCTAACACCAGGCCTCTACAGCCCCTTTGTCTGGCACCCAAAGGCCTCCCACAGTGCCACATCCATTGGACTGTCCTGCCTCGTCAGCTAGCACTCCTTGCCCAAGACCGTAGCCCGGTTCTTCACACCCAGGCTATTCTCGCTGCCTCAAGTACTTCCAAATCCAAGGCTCGCCCAACCATCCATTCAAACAGTACACACTGAGCACACATCCACTGTGTGCCAGACTTGGCCACTCTGCCAGTCCTCTGGGGTGCATCGCAGAATGGAAAAAGGGAACAGATGATGGGGAAAAGGGGAGGCCCCTGCCCTGTTCAGCTTACAATCTGATGTCAGAGACAGACATTGGTCAGGATTGCACATATTAGGAGCACCTGCATGGCGCAGTTGGTTAAGCACCCGACTCTTGACTTTGGCTCAGGTCATGATCTCAGGGTGATGAGATCAAGTCCTGTGTCAGGCTCCATGCTGAGCGTGGAGCCCGCTTAAGATTCTCTCTCTCCCTCTGTCCCTGACCCTCCCCCCAAACTCTTAAAAAAAAAGAAAGAAAGAAAGAAAGAAAGAAAGAAAGAAAGAAAGAAAGAAAGAAAGAAAGAGAAAGAAAGAAAGAAAGCAAGCATATATCTGTTTACATCTCAGCCTTTCCTCAATGTTCATCCCAGTGTCATCTACTCCATGAAAACTTTCTGGAACATACCTTCCCCCCCTCCCTCGCAACTCCACATATGCTAGCATTTTCCCTGTGGTGCCCGCTTACTCTTACCTTCCTCCCGACGCACAGACCTACCTCCTCTCCCTGGACTAGGAGGCAAGCTCCCCACAGGCGGGGCGCATATGTTGGCATATCCTAGGCCTGCCTCTTACTACCTGGTGACTTCCCAGAGCCTCAGGTTCCCCATCCATAAAGTACTTGAGGTCGACATGAGGATTAAGTGGGATCAACGTCTGCCACCCCCGAGGACCTGATAGGGCAATTCCTTCCCATGTGACCACGAACTTCTCCCAGCTTGGTGGCAGAAGTCCTCGGTGCTCAGTGAGAGCCAAACAGCTTGCAGAATGTCTCTGTGCAAAGGTCAAAACAGAGAAGCTGTGGGAGAAACCCAGAAAGCTCATTCTCTAAAGGCTCTGCTGGCAGTCCAGGAATGGACGTCCTGAGCCGGTCCCCTCTCCCGAGACTGGGGCCAACCCAGACAGGGCTCTCACGAAACATGTCATGCCAGGATTCTCTCCATCATGGGGCAGGTGCAGTGTCATCAGGCAAATGGCTCGCTCCAGGCCCACTACAAATGAGGGAGAGACCCGAGTTGCCTTTCTTCTTTAATCTGGCTCCTCCTTATAATGTAAAGCCTGGTGAGTGCTCGTCTTCACATGGCCCAGCCCACACCAGCAAAAAACTTGATAAACCAGATAAAATTGGGTGAGAGTTCCATTTTGAAAGCACCCAGAGGATAGTAAAAGAAAACGCGATTACCGCTATTACTGTGGCCTAAATAAGTCATAGAGTTGTGTTTTCAGTGACCCAAATACAATGTTTCAGGGCATCTAGAAGCATTACAAGGGGCACTAGTGGGTAGTCGCCACCAAGTTGAAATCATTTGATCAAATGAAGTCCTCACGGGGACTTTCGGAGCGGGAGAAAGGAGCATGCCGGGGCCACTCCAGCCATGGATGGGCTGATATGATACACCTCCAGCCCTGTGGAAACAGGCGTCAGCTCCTAAGGGGGTTCTCACCAGCCAGGGGGCCCCCACAGGAGGGACTGGTCATGCCCTGACTCTCATGCTCCCTGGCTTCTGTTCAGAACAACAGAAGAGCTCCCTGACCCCGAACTCAAAATGCAATAAAACTACTGTATATAAATATATAATCTGTTAAGTGAGCTTCCCTTACTTTTAGATGATTGGCAATTAATTACATAGTAGATATAATACTGCTTTTCTTTCCTATTTTCTTTTGTTGTTGGAGGCTGTGAAATCTCAGAGCTGGATTTTTTTTTTTTTTTACAATCCTTTGGCTTATCTCTTGGCAGTGTCAAAAACCACATGCCATGGCACTGTCCCTGGCATCACCCGGACTTAGAGCTATTGATGATGGGTACCCTTGGCCCAGTCACATGCTGCTATAATTACCAGGAACAGAGTGCATGTGTGCAGAGGAGTGGATCTGGTTTTCCCGAGTCACTGCTATTTCCTTTGCCCAAAAGTGCAGTTGCTCCCTCAGGAAAGATGTGAGTCAGCCAACTGGAAGACATCAAAGCACCCTCCATCTCCACAGCACATGTCATGTCACAGTTTGTTAACATCTCCATCGGAAAAGGGCACTTGTCAAGGTCACTGAGGGTCACCAGCTGTGCTCTGAATCACAAGCGGGGGCACCTGTGCACATGTTTGCTCACGCCAGCCACTCTGTCCAGCGGCTGTTACCAAAGCCTGTCCTTCCAAGCGGCACAGTCACGCAATCGGAGAATCTTTAGAACTGGCACTCACCTGGTCCCCTCCCCGCATCCTTGAAACCAAAACAAAATAGTCCCAAGGAGGTTAAGTGGTTTGCCCTGAGAGTCTGCAGTTGGACAGCTGTTCCTGAACATCTCAGCCAGGCCGACCTCTCGGAGCCCAAGGATTCTTGCCTTAGTCACGATTTTTGAACTCTTTCCTTATTCAGAGAACATCTATGAGTTTCTGAGTTTAGGCAAATAAGAAGCATTATTGAAGAGGGGCTATAATTATTCAAAGAAAACTAGCCTCCTTGCAAGTATCAGGAAAGACACATAATGGTCTTTGGTATTTAGCTTGCAACCATTTGCCCACATAAAATTAAAATTATTAGTTATGAGGGCCAACTTAATTCAATTATAAATTCTTATTACCCAAATAAGTCTCAAGAAATAGAGGGATCTTGCCAGCAGTGTGCTAGATTTCATGCCCAAATGCAAACCTGCCGTCTGCCAAGGCACATGAGAAGGTTTTCAAAGAAAAGTGACCACAGGCCATTCAAAATCTTCATTAGAAACAGACACACTGCATCTTGGGAGGTGAGATGCTCCAGCCCCATGACAGCAACAGTAGGGCTATGCTCCAAAGTGGATTTTACTGCAGAAGGAAACTTTCTTCTTTACTTCCCACTTGATCAGCAGGGATAGCGCTCCTTTGGGAACAACCATCTGGATCCAAAAACATAAAAAATGGTTCCCCCCAATTGTACATGCTTAAATGTCAACAGTCTATGGCAATTTCAAGACGCTTAGAAAAGCTGCTCTTCCTACCACATTATTCTACATTATTTGAGCAGTCACCATAGGTTGAAACATTTAGCTCATGTCAGTGGCTTCCATGGCATGAAAGCCATTTCTCCATTCATAAAATCATGTGGAAATAGCTCTAATTAGATTTCTAGTACAAAACACGTCTGCTTCCGTGCAATCTTTTTTTAATTCTATCTCAGAGGAAGTCAAATTTTAAATTAAATTATAATGGGAATTATCCAGGAAACTACCACTTGGATAAAGAAAATAAGTTGCTCAGGAGCTTTCGCAGCAAAGCAGGCGAATCTCAACTGACTTAGGAACTCTTCCATAAGCTTTATACCTGCTATGCAACTCCTAACATCCTTAGAAAAAAGCATTGGGCAAATACATTTGCTAGACAGGAAGCTCCGTGAAGTAAGGACTCTACCCTGTTCTCTTTTGCCCCACAGTCTCTTATGCAAATGGCATTTTGTTAATAAAGGAATGAGTAATGTGATTATTCATAAAACATAATTGTCGAGCATCTACTCTGTCAAGTGCTGGAGATACCAAGATGAGTAAGATGAGGTTCTTTTGTTTGCCTGACATGTTTCCTACTTACTTAAAAAATTAAATATATGCAGCAGAGGAGGCCTCACACTGCATCTTACACAAATTTCACCAAAAAAAATAAAGAAGCTGCAGTGAACTCTGCTCCTTCCCATGGCCTTTGATGAGGCCAATTCATGAGGCCCTCTACTTCAGTGGATTGTTACTGGCTGAGTATTTCCAAAAGTCCAAGGGGTAGAAAAATTAAAGCAACATTTCTTTTAAAAGCCAAAGGGAATGTGTCAGGTAACTTGTTTGGTTTATTGTGACCAGCACTTCGGACTAAATTTCCTAAGGAGCTGAAATAACCCTGGATACCCTCAAGAGTTAGGAGACTTCAACATAACTCACACTAGTAATAACGTGGAAACTTGCTCCCTAATCCCAATAGATATACTAAGGTCATTAATCCCCAATCATGAAAACAGAATTCTCATCCACAGAGCAGCTCCTTCGCTCCTTCCTGTCACTGACACATTCCCTTGCATCGGATGTGGATTCTGGTACTGCCATCCTTGTTATGGAGGTAGGAAACCTGAGCACACAGTTGACTCACCAAAGATTCTCGTCCAGTACTGGGGGCCTGGCACTGATCTCCCCTCTCTGCGTGGTTCCTGAGAGGGGAACAGCAGGGCTGGAATCCAGGCTCTGCCTCTTAGACCAGCTGAGTCATCTATTGGATGAATTGCTTGCCCCCCTGAGCCTGGCTTGCTTCATCTCTCGACAGGAATAGTAATGACACCTCCCTCGGACAGCCATTCTGAAGATTAAATTCAAATAATGCTACACAGAGCCTGATGCAGGCACTCAGTCACTACCACCCGTGCTCACACTCCTTTCCCCCTGTGTTCCATATATAATCTGGTAGATGGGAGTAGGTGAGCCAGCTGAAGACAGCTGCTATTTACAGACAACTTCATCAAGTAGATCAGCAACACGACAACAGCTCTGCAAAAGTACCACACAAGAGAATATCACAACCTGGCTGTCCAATTAACCCTGCCAAACCAGCTGTCAGATCAGTCTTTCTCCTGGGACAACTACCCAGCTCTGTATGAATGGAACTATTTATCACATCCAGGAGATAGTCACAGCACACATGCCCTGCCCAACTGTACTCTATACAAATACCAAAGCTTTGGCAGGGGCTACCAATGATTGGCAATCTTAGAATAAGCCCTATGTGGTAGACAGAATGATGGCCCCACAAGTTGCCAGGTCCTAATCCCCAGGACCTGTGAATCCGTTAGGTCATATGGCAATGGGGAATGAAGACTGCAGATGGAATTAAGGTTGCTAATCAGCTGACCTTAAGATCGGGAGATTATCCTGGTTCATCCCAGTGGGCCCAATGTAACCTCAAAGTCCTTAAAAGTGGAAGAGAAAAATCAGAAGAGAGAAGCAGAGAGAAGGCAGCACTAGGACTCAGTCCAATGTTGCTGGCTCTGAAAATGCAGGAAAGGACCACAAGCCAAGGACAGCCTCTAGACACCGGAAAGGTCAAAGAAACATTCTCCCTCAGGAGTTCCAGAAGGAATGAAGCCTGCCAACATCTTAATTTTAGCCCAGCAAGACCCATTTTGGACTTCTGACCTCTAGAACTGTAAGATAATGATTTGTGCTGTTTTAAACCACTCAATCTGTAGTAACTGAGCACAGCAGCAACAGAAGTCTAATGCACTGTATTACCCCCATCAAAATCTCTTGAACAAACATGGCATAAACTCTTAAGGAGAGCATTTTCTCAGACATTCTCCTTTACCCGTGATGAGTCTCTACTATTCTAATCTTCAGGTTTTGGTTTGAAGCTGGTTACGTCTATCTATCTTAGGGGCGTCTTCACTGACTCACTTTCCGGATCATTCAGGAAGCTCTTTTGAAAAGGAAGAAGAGAGATGGTTGTTGGGATCCTGGATGATGTTGAGGAAGGAAGTATAACCTCCAGATCTGCCCTACTCCAGCCCTCCCTCTTTCCCCCCTCCCTCCCCTCTCCCTCCTTTCTTCCTTCTTTCCTTTCCTTCCAACCTTTTCTTCCTTCCCTCCCTCTCTCCTGCCCTCCCGCGTTCCTTCCTTTCTTCCTGCCTGCCTGCCTTTCACAAATAATATCAAGCACCTAATATCTATGCCACATACTGCTAGGGGGTAAGGAAATACAAGAATGAATAAATAGTCCTCAGCTCTTACCCAAAGAGTTCATTAAAGACTTACCACCCATCTAGAGCAGTGGTTTTCAAAATTTTGTACCATCACCCATAGCAACAAATGCATATTTGCATCATAGTTTAAAATGCACATACACATACACACACAACTAAAACAAAAATTTTACAAAACAATAATTAACCTTACCAAAGGAGATGTACTCTATTTTCTATTCTATTCTATTCTATTCTATTCTATTCTATTCTATTCTAAATTCTGACCAGCAACCTTTAAATTGTTTCATGACCCTGTAATAGATGACACCTCTCAGTCTGGAAAATGGTGAGCTAGAAGTCTTGATACCTGTGCCTGGATGCTCATCATACAGATCCAAGGAGGATTGTCCTCAGAAACTTCCTCAAGGCATTAGTCAACCCCAGACCGTTCCTTTCTCCTGCCCACCACCATCCACACAGGCTAAGATGACTCAGACTCAACATTTAGATTCCAGTCATTTTGATAACAGTCACCCACCTCTCCCCACCCCCCTCCCAAGCGCGCACACACAATCTCATCACCCCTGGAAGGGAAAGAATTAGAGGTACTGAATGTGGAAAACTGTGACTCACTGTTCCTGTCAACAGGTACATGGCTATAAATGTCACTCAAGTGAGATCATAGCAAGGGGCTCAGAGCCACAAAGGACAGCACCTGGAAAGGAAGGGATGGAAGCTGAGACCTCTGACTGTTCAGACAGAACCAAGTAAGGAGATGAGATGTGATGTGAGGAGAAGCACCAGAAACACTTGAACAGAATACCATGTGACTAAGAATGTGCTGTGACTAACTTCAGTGATCACCCAACATACTCACGAAGGTTGCCAGTGAACATGCAGAAGATCTGGTCTCAGTCCTCAGCAAGACTGTGCTGAAGGACCAGCCGGGCAGGGCTGGGCCTCTTCCCAAGCTCACCCATCAGCTGCAGAGGGCACGCTGTAAGGAGCAGCTGAGACAGCCATGGCACCCTTTTATGTAGGAGTGCCTGATTTGCACAGACTTTTCTGTAAAAATGGGAAATTTCACCCTCAATTACTTGTCATTCCACCTAATGACACATATTAAAGCTTATCTTTTCACAGGCTAATTTTAGTCTGATACCAGTTCACAGATCGCTAGTTTAGAAAAACACTACCCTGCTTTGCAAATCCAGTCCACTCCCCCTGGCAGATTGCTATGACAGAAGAGCTGGCAAGGCTGGAGAGAAAAGATGAAGCCTAGAGCCCCACCGTGTATCGTCCTTAGAGGCCAAAGTCATAAACAGAATCCTGATTAAGAACTGTTAACGACAACAACAGCAAAGTTGTTACGACATTCTAAAGGAAGGGGGTTCAATTTCGCACCGTATTTCGGATCCTCGCTCCTGCAGGGTTAACAACCCCGGCAGATAGGCTTCCTCTGAAGTACAATCCAAGGCAGCTCTCACTGTGATGTCTCACCATGCCTCTTCCCCATACTCTCAGTCCCCTCTACCAGCCTGGAGCCCCTGGTTCATCACTGGTTTCTCTCTTGCCATTGGCTTTGGCTTTCCAGACACCAGGTCCTGCATTTTCCCTGCTGAATCATCCACCCTGCATGAATCAAGCCAACCATGCCCATCGACACACCAGCCCAATGCTCTGATGCCCCGCTGAGGAAAACCACAGAACAGGGAGCAGATGCTCCAAAACAGGAATGGTCTCCTGTCCCAGAGGCTCAGGAATCCTGCCTCACCCTTACGGACAGGTTTGCTTCCTATTTCATGGAGTGACACTTGTAAACCTTGGACTCTCAGCCCTCCCATGTCTTCTCACCTGGCCTCCGACAACACCGAGAAGATCAAGGCCATCAGGCGAGAGCGCCCCCTCCCCACCCCAGTCGCCTTTCCACCTCTCCTTCCTCCGTTTCCCCTTGTCTCGGGGCAGGTGGGGCTCCCCTGTGTAAGGCTAATGTCACACCCTGTGCCCTCCTTTCCTTCCTGGGGCCCCTCTCTCCAACAACTCTCTTTCTCACTAATATTTTCTACCTTTCTCTGTAGACTGACCAATCCTGTATCTTCTGCTCCAGATGTTGTCTTAATTTCTCCTGCCTGTTCATGAACAGAAAGTCTACAGTGGATGTTACCACTTCCTACCCCTCGACGCCCAGCTCTAACTCATCAACTTCCTCCACTGATATCCCCATTTCCACTAAAAAAGGTCTTGTTCAAGGTGCCAACGACCCCCAAATTGCCAAACACAGTAACCCATTCCAGTCCTCTTCTCGCTCACTACCCTTGTGAGATTTGACTCTGGTTTCCACTCCCTGATTCTTGAGGGAGCACACATGGTTTCCAGGTCCCCATCCTCTCCATTTTCCATAAATGATTGCTAAATGAATGTCCCAAACCCAACTCATCACTTTTTCCCTCAAACCTGCTCCTCTTTCTGGAATCCCCATCTCAATGAATGGCACTATCAAACCACCCAAGAAGAGCCCTCAGGGCACCCTACATGTCCCTTCCCCGTCCCTCACCCCCTGCCTCCACTCAGTGGCCAGGCCATAGAACTTTTACCTGCACAATGTCTCCTGTGTCTTTTCCCTACTTCCCAACCCCAGGACCATCACCTGATGCCTGGCTCTCATCATCTGAACAAGCACGATGGCCTCCTTTGGAACTTCTGCCCCTGGTCTGGCCACCTGCGATTCACAGCTATGGCACCTCATCATCTGACTCTGCCTGGCTCTTTAGGAAGAAGCAGGGCACTAGGTGGAGATCCACTCAGCAAGGGGTCACGGAGCCTTCCATGAGAGAGCGACTACTGAGAGGAGTTCGGAAAGAGAGTAGGGGCTGTCCAGGAAAAGACACTGGGAGTGGAGTGGGAGGCAGAGTGACTGACGGACAGAAGGTGCAGGTGTCCAGCGTGCTAAGTTGGGAAGGGGCATGGCACGCTCTTGCAGCCAGTATGGCTGGAGCCAGGATGCAAAACGTAGCCCCACTGAGGCTGGTGAACCAGGGGCCAGACCGCCCAGGACCTTGGGATGCAGGTGAGAACAGAGCAAGGAGAGCAGGGAGTGACATGATCAGGTCTGAATTTTTAAAAGATCCCTCTGTAAAAACCCTAACTAATGACGCAATGATGGATACTTCCCTAACATGATAAAACACATCTAACTAAACCTAAAACTCAGCATTTATAATAGGAAATCTAGAAGCATTTTGCTACGCAAGAACAAGACGACATGTCCACTATCATGGTTCTTTGAGGAGCTGGCCAAAACACTTGAGTCAAAGAAAGAAGTTAGAGATGTAAAAATCAGGAAAAAAGAGGTAAAGGGGAGCCTGGTGGCTCATTCGGTTGAGTGTCTGACTCTTGATTTTGGCTCAGGTCATGACCTCAGGGTCGTGAGATAGAGCCCCCCATCCAGCTCTGTGCGGGGCATAGAGCCTGCTTAAGATTTTCTCTCCCTCTCCCCTTACCCCTCTCCCAGGCTCGCTCGCTATCTCTCTCTCTCTCTCTCTAAAAAAAAAAAAAAGAGGTAAAACTGTAACTATTTGCATATGGTATTCTCATATAGCTAAAATCCCCAAAAGAATCCACTAAGAAACTATTCAACCATAAGAGAATTCACTAAGATGGTAGGAGCAAATTCCTATGTAGAAATCAATAACTCACTTGTATACAAACAATAACCAGTTAGAAGAAGTATAGAAGAAAAGGCTTCTATTTATAAAAGGAACAACAGGGTGAAATTCTTAAGAATAAATGTAACAAGAATTGGACAAGGGCCATAAGAAGAGAATTTAAATTAACCTGCAAGATGCAGGGGAAGAGCTTGAAAAGTCTATGGGCAGGAAGGTTCAACAACATAATGATGTCTATTCTTCCTAAAGTAATCTATAAACATTAATGCAATCCCAATAAAAATAATGGGATTTTTTTTTTTTTAAATTCAGAACAGTCTTATTTTAGAGTTCTTATGAAAAGATCCCTCTGGTTGTAGTGTGGCCATGCATTAAAGAGTGAAAGCAGAAGGGGCTGGGAGTACTGGCCAGGCTGTGCAGCGGTCCCCAGTGAGAGCTAAGAGAGCCCAGCCCGGGGCCTGGCCTGGGGTCTGGGGCTAGAATGCAGAGAAGGGCATTTTTTTGAGAGATATTTACTCGGTGAAATTCATAAGACATGGTGATTGGCTGGACTTGGGAGGTGAGAGAGAGATCTCCAATGATGGCTCCTGGTTTCAGGTTTGTATATATAATAATGAATCAAACCTCCTGCCAACGGATCCCCTATTTTCCTAAAATCACTGCTCATGCAGTGTTTCTGGGTCAGGGGCCTGGCAACAGATTTAGCAAGGCCCTCCACAAAGTCTTGTTAACAGCTGTTTGTTCATAGCAAAGTGAAGTACCAATTTTGCTTCCTGACTCTGTTAATTAGGTGTTCGGCATAGATCTTCGGCGGACAGAACGGTTTCAGCTTCAGAAAAGCCTGCTGACCCTAGTTCTTTCCCTCTCAGTGCTTCTTTTCCCCTTGTGATTCAAAACTGTGCTAGAAAAAAATAGGGCAATGATTATGTTTGAGTTTGACCTAAGCAGACTCAGTGTTTACTGAGCTGGGGCTGGACAACATCCCCGCAGAATCCTGACTTTCCTATTTAACAAACAAACAAATCCTTCACGGTCAACAAAACCCCTCACTTCCACGGCCTGACGTTCTATCAGGGGCTGCTTCCCCCTGAGGCTGGCTTTCCCCCTGTTCAGAAATCCTTCCAACGGATTTTCAAACAGAACAAAGTGAGTTTAAATATGTCACATGGTGGTCGTCTCTCGAACCTCAACAGAAACGATTTCAGTGAATGCGTTGTTTGATATGAAAAAGAAGTGTGTTTGTTTTCGGTACCAAGGAATGGGTCTGTTAAAACTCAGGTGAAATAAGCCAGTGCTTTGGGTGGAACAAGTTTAGACCCAGCTTAGCTTTCCTGCAGTGTCTACAGAAAGCAAGAGTGAGGGGCCCGAACCAGGGCTCTGAAACTTGCCCTGCACCAGAATACCAGGGGTCCTATTCAGTGCCGAGTCTGAGTCTGCGGGTTGAGGCTGCGGCCTGAGAGTCTGCATTTTTAATGAGCTCCTGGGTGATGCCATCCTATAATTCCACAGATGGCACTTAAGTGTAGCAAGAGTTGCAATGAGCTCAGCAACTCACAAGCTACATTTCTCTAGAGTTAACCTGCAGATCGGGACGCGTTCTCCTGATTTATGAAACAGAGACTTTGCCCCTATCTATGTCAAAGAACCTCAGATATAACAAGTGAATGTTTTAAAGTCTATTCAGACTTCCAACATCTGGAGGTCAGACTACCCCATCCCAATCTAATCCAGAAGTTAGATTTGCTTAAAATAAAAAAAAAGTTCAGGGATGCTTGGGTGGCTCGGTCAGTTAAGCATTTGCCTTTGGCTCGGGTCATGATCTCAGGGTCCTGGGATCGAGTCCCACCTTGGGCTCCTTGCTCAGCGGGGAGCCTGCTTCTCCCTCTGCCTGCTGCTCCCCCCTGCTTGTGCTCACTCTCTCTGACAAATAAATAAATAAAATCTTAAAAAATTCATACCGAGAAAATCCTGCAATACTTAGTGATACCTCACCAATTTGGATTAAATAAAAGGGAAGCTTTAATGATGAGATTTTAAAAACATAATCAGGTTTATTACTTTCGATTTCAAAGGGTAAACAAGCTTCAGGAGTTTGAAAATGGTTTGCTCTTTTAACTATTTCATATACTTCCCTATGGATCATGGTGACCTCGTTTCGTTTACACTGTCTATGAAAAAAGAAAACACTGGGTCTTCCCAGACCCTACACAAATTATCACAGACTCTCAATGAAAGGAAATAGTCAAAAGTCCTCCTACATTTAAAATGAAAAGCTTCTATAACTTAAATATCACTGTCAGTTCCTTCATTAAAATCCATGCTTATCAGTGGGTTTCATTTAACCCGTTTTTGAGGTATAAAAACTAAGGCCTAAAGTCACAGGAAAAATCAGTAGAATTCAAGGTCAATGACATATTCAGGACCTTATAAAACAAAGGAATATCAATTGCAATAAATTCTACCCACTCAAGTACCAGCTGCCTTGAGGGAAGGTATGTGTGTCTCTGGACAAACATGTAATCTCACAGTCTAATTGTTTGGCCTTGGAAAACATTTTCCTTAACAACTGAGAAGTAGAATACATACAAAAGAGTGCATTAACTGCTTTTTTTAAAGAAGGGAAGTAAATAAAGTACACACACTTAAGCTGTTTTTCCTACAACC
The DNA here is from genome assembly GCF_003265705.2 of Callorhinus ursinus. Taxonomy (NCBI): domain Eukaryota; kingdom Metazoa; phylum Chordata; class Mammalia; order Carnivora; family Otariidae; genus Callorhinus; species Callorhinus ursinus. The sequence goes on along the minus strand of NW_027397068.1, from coordinate 70,694,441 downwards.
GGGCTCCTGAACACAAAAGGCCACGGGGTAGTCATATTGTGAAAAGAGCTACTCTTGTTTTGCAAGGAAATATGCAAAATACAGAATAAAAAGGTACATAATAAAAAATATAAAAAAGCACAGAGTAAGTCTATGCAAATGCCTTACACATACTGTCTTTTCCTGCTCCTGGTTATGATGAATAGAGCTTACCCTGCCTGTCCTGATAAAGGGAGGCAGGGAGGTATGCCTTAAAAACATGAGACATCTTTAAAAAATCATGAAATGAAAATGGAATTTATAGTATACCCAAATATTATTGATTCATGAGAAATTTTCAGTTAACTTGGGTTTTATTAAGACTAGTAGCCTTTGGGGCGCCTGGGTGGCTCAGTCCGTTAAAGCGTCCAACTCTTGATTTCGGCTCAGGTCATGATCTCAGGGTCATGAAATCGAGCCCTGCGTCAGGCTCAGTGCAGAGTCCGCTTGAGATTCTCTCTCTCCCTCTCCCTCTGCCCCTGCCCCTGCTCCATGCTCTATAAATCAATCAATCTTTAAAAAAAAAAAAAAAAAAGACTAGTAACCTTCCATTGATCATCTTCCCACCATACAGTCAGGGCAAACTGCCGGCCTGGGTAATCCCTCACCAGATGATAAGTGAGTTTAGCTCCACAAGGACAAACTGGTCCCCTCTAACTCATTTAAATATGGGCTGGGTAGGATGGAGGCACAGAATCCAGACATCAAGATGGGGTTTTGAAAAGTCTGGAATATTTATCGGACAGGCATGGGAAACATCTGGCAGAGAGAAAACAGAGCTTGCATTCCTTCTCTGCTGGGAACACTTAGACCGATGTCACTTATCTTCACAACATGGAGTTAGCTGAGTTCCACCCTCATCCCACCTTCCTGGGCTATTGCTATCCCTTTGATTAAGAAAGCTGAATGAACTGTACCCGGAGGGGAGTCTCCATGTGCCCGGAAAAACACTCTTCCTACGAGGCTGCGGTGGGACCTGTTGGAAAGTACTCTCTACCGAACCAGACACATGGGTTCACGTTACTCCTGGTTCTTGTCAATTTCCTTAGCTGCACAGTGGAGATAAATTAGCGGCCCCTACAAGTTGCCTTATGAGGCCCCTGAAACCTAGAAGGGGTTCAATGAATGCTGACTGAATTCTCAGACGAGATAATTATGTCAAACAGTTAACCCAAATGTTACTTATTATTATTATTCTTTTCATACTTTTCCATCAAGGCTCTCAAAGCACACGGTACTCCAGTAATTCACAGTTCACTAAGCAGGCAGTTGTTTGTATCCTGATTTCACTTTTGGACTCAAATTGTTGGTAGAAAGTCTTAATTTCTATCCTAGGCTCTACAATGAGAGCAGCAATAATACAGTAGGATACTGTAATGGTGGGTGTCTGATACTATGCATTTGTCACAACCCACACACCTGTGCACCACAAAAGGCGAGCCCTAAAGGACACTACAGACTTCGGTTAAAAATAATGTATCAAGATAGGCTGGTCGGTTGACCAGTTGTAACAAATGCACCGCACTATCAACAAGGCCAAAGATCGGAGCAACAACCCCAAGAGGAAGGAACCAGAAAATCAAACCCCTTACTTTTGCCCACCTGGGGAGCCCTCCGCCCCTAAGCAGAGATACACTTGAATTTCCAGCCCTGTTCCAAGCCTGCTGCGCCACAAAATGGCTGCCATATCCATGAGAACTCTTTAAATTTAGCACAAGGATGACACCATGTATGACATTCTAGCATTTCATAGTTCAATTACTCAAATTCCTCAAGAGTTCACTGGAATAATCTGATCACTCAAGGTCTCCCCCAGCACTTCTATCTTGGACCATACCTGTGGGGCTCCTCTGACTGACAAGGAAACACACACCTGCTAAATTATTTGGAAACAGATCTCTTTGAAGAAGTCCGGCAGTACATGCACTCGCTAAAATGTTTGTGGGTGGTGGGGTAGGTGGCGGAGAGCAAGACCCAATTCTCTGTTTTTCACTGTGGAGTAAAAAGGCACACTCAAAGTCATTATCAAAAGCCTCTTTCTGCCCTCAAAATACGAACAAGTCTTGTCCACCCCCAGCTGCAGTCCTACATTTTTTAAACCTACCGTCTTCTCCACTGCCTTGGTCATCCTTTCTAGACAAAGCACACACACACCCATGTCACGCTTCACTAACAGCCCAAAAAGCAAAGTGCAACACAGTCGGCCTACAAACCACTTCCGGAACAACGGCTCGACACTCCTTCTTTTCCCATTCATGCCTACAGAAGTACAAACTGGGGCTACATCTCCTCCATAAGGCAATCTGGGAATGAACTGCAAATTTTAAAGTTCAGCTTTAAAACTGCTGACCCAGTAACCCAATTTGTGGGGCTTTATCCTTTTAGCAAGTATGAAAGTTGACCTCTCCACGTATATCCCACCACTGGCCTGTGAGCGGTCTCAGAACGGGTAACGGGACAGGTGAGGGCATCTTTTGGGAAGGACATGCTGAAAGTAATGGTCTCATTCTTTCCCTGGATGTTGTCAGGTCCGACGTGTCCCTGGGGTATCCGGGCAGGCAACCTGGGACCACACGGAGCGTGAATACAAGGGAGGAAAAGGCCTGTGGCCTCGAGACCTCACTGAGTTCATGAACCAGCACTTCCTGGAGCCTGCCTGACCTTGGGCTTCGCCTGCAGAGATAATGTCTTATCATAGAAGCCAACGTAAGTCATCTTTTTCTGTAACTTACAGCTGAAGTCATCTGATACAACCCTACAGATAAAGTCACACATTTGTGCCAACATGTGGGTACAAGAATGTTTACTGCTAGCCAGCTAAGAGCAGCTAAAACCTGGAGACCCAGAAGTTCATCCTGGAACATCCAGTATGTTCCATCCATACTATGGAACACTATACAGCCCCTAAAAATAGAAGGGCTCTGCAGATGGTAATATGTTAAGATACCCAAGGCATATGATTAGTTGACAAAAACAAGGTACAGAACAGTATACATGGCATGATCTCATCTGCATAATACACACACACACACATATTCTCTATATATGCATGCACACACACACTTACATAGAGGTTTCTGGAAGACACTGTGAAACTGGTAATGGTTACAATTGCTGGCAGGTCAGCAAACAGGAGGTGAGCTAGTTTTCACTAAATAGCCTCTGTACTGTTGAATTTTTAGCACAGTATGAATTACTTATAATTTCTTAAATCAAGATAAAAGATATTTTCAAAAAGAGCAAAAATCTCAATCAGATGATTCACAGAAATTCAAATGGAAACTATACATTTAAAGAAATTATTGCCTAGAAATTCATCCAAACCAGTCTTTATGTATGATTTGAAGGTTAGCCACAAAAAGATGTTTGCTTTTTAGCCCTCTTGCTCCATTTCCTCTAAAACCTTATCATCTTCCCAAGCTACTGGCTGTCAGTATGAATTAGGGAACTATAAACTCGTTGTCATACAGCCTGAGCAAAATAAATTTAAAAGAGACAGTCCAAATGCACACATAGGTACCCCAAAGCCAAATATAACTTTTCCCAATGATCCACACTTCTGTGAACCTCCATGAAACCAGAGTTGCCTATAATACTTTAAGAATAACTGTAAGAGGGCGCCTGGGTGGCTCAGTTGGTTAAGCGACTGCCTTCGGCTCAGGTCATGATCCCGGAGTCCCGGGATCGAGTCCCGCATCGGGCTCCCTGCTCAGCAGGGAGTCTGCTTCTCCCTCTGACCCTCTTCCCTCTCGTGCCCTCTATCTCTCATTCTCTCTCTCTCCAATAAATAAAATTTAAAAAAAAAAAGAGCTTTAAAAAAAAAAAGAATAACTGTAAGAAAATCCAGTTTTATTTATCTGTCCAAGCTTATTTTTGGAGCTCCCCCTTATATATGGGGCATTTATAACTACTATTCACTCAGCACAGATACCAGTGTTGAATTATGTTCCAGCATCCTTATTAAAAAGAAAGACCCGTGGTTCAACTCACCACCAAAAATGTAGTCCCATCCCAATGTGGAGTAACATTCCAGAAACGCTGTGCTTTGGGGAGGCTGTGGTCCCTACTTTGAAGGGGACTTTCCTGACCGAGGCGTTCTGATCAGCCTCTTGGATCCTGAGAATCCTTCTCATCTCCTTTGACTCTATACCCAGTCTCCAGAGTTTGACTCCACGCTTTCCCCTGCGTGTCGCCTCCTCCCTGGAGCTGCCCCCCGCCCCACCCCGCTCATCCCATTTCACTGGCTGCATCGTTCACCTGTCTGCATCTACACCCGCCTCCACTACCCCAGCTGGTCCCCTGGGGGCCAGCCTTGTTTTGTTCCCTGTGGTGTCCCTGGAACCCAGCACTGGGTGTGGCATTTTGGAGAGAGAGAAATCCACAAGGGGATTCTGATACTGCCCCTCACAAGCCCAGGGAACTTGGGGATGAGTTCCTGTGGGACGGTGAGCCAGGGTGTCCTCAGTTACCAAACGGAAGCAATCATGCACTGTTTCCAGTTGGTCCGGGTGGAGACCATGGTAGTAAAAGCCATAATTATGATAATAATAGATGCTCAATGCATAAATCAGGCTGAATAATCCTGTCACCTGGCACAGCTGGGCTCCACCATCTCACTTCAGCCAGGAATATGTCCTTCTGTCTGAAGATTCCTTAAATGAATGGTCCTGGCCACATAACAAGCAAATGACCCACTGCCCACCCCTGCGGAAGGTCCGACCTTCTCCATGACACACTGTTTCTCAAACGTGGATCGCCTGTGGAGCTCTGGTCTCGGCGCTCCGGAGCATCAGGATTCCAGCAGGTTCCACGGAGGTGCAGAGTAGGAGATAAGGCAAAGGCAGAGATGCAAGCTCTCTGGACCGCACATCCCACTTCACATGTAGCTCAGAACAGGTTTTGGGTGTTCTGGCATGGGTTTTTGAGTCAAAATCCTAGCAGGCAAGAACTGCTTCCCTCGCAATAATCCAAGAACTGGGCATGAGCCTCGAGGAAGCTCATTGGAAAGCTCCATCCCCCGAGGGCAGGCAGGCAGGGCTGTACCGATATACAAGAGTGACCTACTTTAAGGCTTTATATAGGTTCACTGCACGAGTCACTGACCTGTCTCCTCACAGTACCTTTGAGTGATCCAAGAAAAATAAACAGTTTTGAAAAACAGAAAATCATGTGCCTAAATATATACAAAGAAAAATCCTCTCCCAAAGAAACAAGACTGTTTTTAACGTTAAAGAGGGGAAGAGGAACTGGGAAGAGTAAAAAGCAATAACAAAACGCACTTCCTTTTAACCACGGGGTCATCTGCCCTGGCAGGGCCTGAGGTTTTCAGCTCTTGCACCTACAGCTTCGTGGCACACAGATGCAGCCTCCCTGGGGACTGGGACTGCCTCCCCGTCTGGCCCATCATCTCAAATACTGAAGGAGAGAATATGTTGTCTTGCTAATATTTCAGGTTAGAAAATTGTACTTCCCTTGCCACCAACTCTTTTTTTAATAGAAAACAGAAAATATTTTGAACCGAAAAAATGAAAACATGACATTTTAAGGCATATGCATACAGGGTGAGGTGTGAGGTCACCAAATGGTAACATAGGAGACCCCCCCATCTGTCTTCCCACAAAGAGCAACAATTATACAGCTATCCATGGATAAAAACAGCCCTGGGCAAGCTCTGAAGTCCATGTAAGAAACTTCAGAAACACCGCAGGGAACAAAAAACCTGAGAATAATTGCACAGGAGGAGAAGGAAGCACAGCTACTTTGGCCTGCCCCATCCCATCCCCGGTCTAGCATCACTCTGCGCCACGGGGACATCGCCCAGTAGAGTTCCCCTCCCCAGGGAAGGGTGCCACCAAATTTTAATCAACCCTAAAGCATATCAGGATTTGTACAAATGGACACCATATTTCTGAGCTCTTTTCTAATGAGCTTTTCTCTCATGAAGCATAACTTTACGTAACACTACCCTATGCTTCCTGCCTTTGTCAATTCATCTGAGCACGGTGATTGTTTGTGTTTTTTTGTTTTTGTTTTTAATACTTCCCTATGCCTCACAAAGCTCTTTGACAAACTAGCCATAAAGACAGTATCAATGAATTGTTACGACAGTGTTGCTTACTAATATTACTCAAAGCCATCTAGAGCCTAGCACAGACCAGAACATAGAAGGACTTAAAAAAAAAAAAAAAAGTAGTAATTCATTGAATGGCGTATTAATTGAAGATCTGGATGAGTCCAAAATATCACTGGTATAGTTCTCTTGACAGGAAGTGGGGCCAGCCCAGCACCCCACCTTCTCTGCCAACACCCTCCTATTATCCTCTCCATGAAGTCTGGCCCTGATGGCCTTGAATCCCCACAAGAGTGGTTTTGGTGCTGTAACTAGAGAACCAAACAAAAGTATAGAAGCGATGGGAAGCCAATCGAATGTTACCAAAACATCTAGGAAACATGGGGCTCTGATAAGAAGAATGAAAAGAATTCAGGATTCGGTCAGGCAGTTCAGAGATTTGTGAGCAAGCTGCGAACTTGAACCAGAGGCACAGAGACTTGAACGGAGTCTTCCCAAATAGGACATTAAAAATGGAAAGAAGTTGTGGAAGAATTTCACAAGGCTGTCACTTGAACTCAGAAAGAAACACCACCAACTGAACGGTATGGATGCTGAGTATTCTCTGACATCACGGAGTCTGCAAAGGGGGCTTGGGTAGAATCATCCCTGCAGATCCAGCCCATGGGCCCCTCGACCCAGACGGAAATCTCAGGCTCCAACCACAGCCCGGGAGAAATGGTCGGCCTCTCGCCGCCGTAAATCATCGTCCCGGTAACTTCAAACTAGCAGTCTCAGCACTTCCCAGAGGACTCCCTCACCTCCTCGGCAGAATGCGAACCGATGCAAAATGCCCGCTTGGGTTTCATTTCAAAGGTGGGAGGAGAAGCACTGGCGGAAGGAGAAACTGGCTCCAGTCATCAAAGATGCTAGCCAGCCTAATTTTATAGATTCTCAGATGGCCGGGGCTGGAGAAAAGCTTCGAGGCCACTCAGCAGTTGTTACAGATGAAGAAAGGAGAGCCCAGAGAGGGCCAGGCAGCCGGCCAAAGCTCTCAACACGGCTGGAGAGCAGCAGAGTGAGGACAAGAACCCAGGGCTCTCTCCATGAATCTGTTACGCCTCTCTACACCCGAGTGTCGAAATTCGCTTTTGGATTTTTTTGTTAGAGAAACAAGCCAAACACTCAGTGTTTCGTGCACAGCAGCCTGCCGTCCGACTTATCAAATAACCTTTAGATCTCCCTTACTTGTGAAAGAAGGGCAAGAAATACAGCTCAAAGTCCTGTCCCCCAGGGCTTTGGTTCTTGGAAACCAATGGGCTGATGGAGGTAGTTGGCAGTTTGTATCCCAGACGACGCCTTCTCCTCATGCAATCGAGCCAGCCCAGGCGAACAGACAGGCTCCGTTTCCACCAAGAAGATCCTTGCCAAAGGCAGCGGAGGGTGCCCGGCTGCCATTATGGGCAGAACCTGCACAGATTTCCTTCCCAGTAGAAGATTCTAGCAGGTGTGAGGGAAATTCAGCCTCTGGGACCCCAGGTTCATTGGAAGCTCAACAGGGACCCCACCTGCGGGCTCTGCTGGCTGGAAACCAAGCTGGTGGCGAGAAGGGTAATTACCGGTGAAAATGGATGCTCGTTCTCAGTGTTTCTGCTCTCTGCTCTGGTCAATCATCTGACATGGTTGACAACATTCCTTTTCTTCCTCCTTTGTCTTATGTCCCCCTTCCTTGGTAAACACTGTTTAAAGATCTAGCTATGGCATGTAATTTTGTCTAACACGTCATCACCAATGTTAAATGCTTCGGGAACTACTGTTTACTTATGGAAGTCCCCAAAAAAGCCCGGGATAGTTTCCCCATAAGCAGTGGGGTCTGTGGTACTAAATATGATCCGATATCACTATCCAGGCCCAAATCCAGAGAGGCCAAATGAGAACATTGGGAATTTTAAAGTAAGCTTTTTGGCCATGGCTGGCTACTTTCTGGACTTTCATAGTGCGAACCTGCCTTCCCCCAGGCTCCCCCACAGGCCACGTGGAGAAGGGCCCCCCCCCTCCCAAGGCCAAGCCTGGGCTGTAGAACTCACCCCTCCTGCCTTCTCAGGAACCCTGCATCGTCAAATAAACTGACTTTCTCTTAGAGTCAACCGGATCCTTGGAAATTTACTTAGGTGTCTACTAATTTAAAGAAAAAGGCCTCCCAGCCTCATACCCCACTTCCAGCAGCTGAACTGTTCCTTCCTTCCTGGCCAAACTTTTAAAGAATGGTTGCTTCCTGCCTGCCACTCACTCCTCAGCTCACTCCAATCTGGTGTCCCTGCCACAGTTCCACCACAGTGGCCCCCGTCAAGGTCACCAATGACCTCCATGTCACCAAACCCAGCAATCCTTTTTAGCGATGGCATTCAATTCTGTCAACCACCACCCCTGAAACACTCTCTTCCTCTGTCTGTGCCCCAACAGCAGCCCCTCCCTCTCTGCCACTTCTCCATATCTATGACATCCTCCTCTGCCCAGCCTCTACGTGTCCCCAGAGGCTTCTCCTTCACTGTAAACTCTCTCTTTAGATGCAATGCCCACCTGTAATACACAGATAACTCACAAGGTCCAAGAGAAGCACCTCAAACTCAACAAGTCCAAGCAAGCTCTCACTTGCTCTCTCTCCTCCTCCCTCCCCAGCCCCCTCATTCAACGCTGCAAACCAAGAACCCAGGAGTCATCCATGACCCCTCCCATCCTTCATCCCCACCCTGATATCCAGCCTAAGCACAGTCAGCTCTGTCTTCTCCAAGGTGTCTCACACTGTCCACTTCTCACCATCTCTGCTGTCACGCCTTGTCCACATGCCACCGGGTCTTCCTCAATAGGCTCCTAATTCTGCCTCCCAACTCCTGCCCCCTCTACTCAGCTCCCCACCCTTAAACCATTCCAAAGCGCACTTCTGATCGTGCTCTATCCTCCATTTGAGGGCTGCTTGCTGCCTCCCTAAAAGGCCTGCACATCCATCTTCTCTCAGTGCCCCCAGGAGTGCCTCCCCTCCTCCCCGAATTTGCCTACTTAATTCCTCTGCACTCCTCAGACCTCAGCTCCCTGGGGAAGCCCGTCCTGGGCTGTCCCCTGCCAGACAGAGGAGATCGCCTCACTACACTCTCCTAACACTGTATACTTGGCTTTTATTAGAGTTCTTCACAGCTCTAATTTTACAGTTGCTCATGTGATTATCTGGTTAATATCTTCGCCCACCCTTACTCCTATGTCAGACATGAGAACTTGCTTCCCACACCTCCTCCTACAGGGAGCATAATGGACTGAGGCAAGCCTCAGCCTTGGAAATCCATCTCAGTGCGTGTGCACGCTGGAAGCCATGGCTCCTAGAGAGTTACCTAGTCAATGGCTGAATTCAGTGAAAATACTCAGACCCATTCCTTTGACTTTGTCTCAGGCACTCTTTGTCCTCTGAATTTGACTCAAGGACTCCCCAGCAGCTTTGCCAAACCTCCCTAGACCACACGGGATGCTTCTACACAAATTTCTCTCCCTCTCACCTTCACTGGGGGTTAGATCTGCATGGTCTAAAGGCTCTCCCCAAGTTTCCAGCTTCCTCCCCATGTTCTTCCCTCTTAGGGCATTTCCCCTAATAAAATCCTTGCACATCTGAGCCCTTTGCATCTGCTTCTCCAAAGACCCAAACTTTTGTTAAACCCTCAAACGATAAGTGCCACGAGGGCAGGGACCTTGTCTGTTTGGGTTGCCAGTTAATTTCCAACACCTAATGCAGCCATGCTGAATGCATATTTGCAGAACAAATGAGTGAATCAATTAATGTACCATTTTTGAAGGAACTTAGAAGACGAACACATCCAGAATCTCTCATTGATTTTATGCCCCTTACTTACCATCACCTACATCGACATAAAATACTGAGTAAATTCTCAAGGCGGTCACTGAGTTAGGGCAAGTTCCCAAGTGACTGGCAGGAAGTCACAGTGAAACCTAACCCGTTTGTCACACTCCAACGTGAGTGATGCACTAACTTCTAGGAACTGTAAATAAGTACAGAAAGAAATGCGTTGGATACCCTTTGTGGTGCCACTCCACACTGCCTTTCAGGAGAGGAAGGAATACACTGGCATTTAATAGACAGAAAACTTATAGCCCATAGCAAGAGGAGTGCCCGTGAGATACGGGTGGAACCCTGAACAAAATTTCTGGAGAAAGAAAAGAATACACTGTGGCTACACAGAGTTTTGAGGTTCCATGGAGACATGTTTTCAACAGAAAAAGACATTTTAGAAAATGCAGTGTAGAAAGCTTTTCAGCCACCCACACATCCTTCCCACTAAGTATCTGAATGTGAGAAATTTTTGGCTGCCTTCTGACTTAAAAAAAAAATGCCCTAAAAGAGAGATACCTAAAAAAGAAAAAAAAAAATCATCATTCTGAAAGAACGTTGTCTGTTGCTCCAGGTAATTTTAAAACCATGATATAAGAAATTCCCCTTCTGAAGGCAAATTGTCTAAGGCAGTGACATCACATCCCCGCGTACTGGTAAAACGGAATCAGAGAGCGTGTGGGCACCCGCAAGACACCAAATGGAATGAGGCGAGGCATTGTTCATCAGCCTTCTCAATATATATCAATCTCTAGTGGCGTCGCATGAGCAAGGCCTCTGTAGTTTAGAGAACTGTCCTCCACGTGTGTGAGGTCATAACGATGAAGTCTTGACCTGATAGGCCGAGAGACAAGAGAACGATCTCCCACTCGGTGCCAAGTCCCCATTGCTTCTACAAATATATACTGCGTCTCCAGACTATGCCAGGCTCCGTTCTCACCATCTGAGAGGGCTTATCGCTCTCCCTCATTCACTGTCGCCCTCCCTTCCAAGGCTGTATTCCTCAAGTCCCACTTCAGTCTGTCATTCAGAAGTTCAAGCTCACCACCTTTCACTTCAGTGACAATCCCAAATAGCTAAGCCCCCCTGGCCCTCTCAAACCCATGTATTTGAAAGCTGTTCTATCTGTAGCCTTTTTTCTTCCCTGGAGATCTTATTTTGCAAGACTTTGTGCGTACTGGTGCTCTCCTTCAAGGTCACTTGCAGAATTGCTTGTCTAAAGTCTGACATGTTGCTGTGCTCTGACTCTAAACTGTGTATCTTGTTGGGCCCTCTCCCCTCCCCCGGTGAGCTGTGGAGCTCCTCCCTCCCCCATTTACCAAAGTCCTGGCAGCTGTACAGGCATTTCCACCCGAATCTCCCAGCTGAGAGAATTCCCATTCCAAAGTGGGCTTCATCACGCAGTCACTGATAAATACTCAACGCACTTCAGATCCAAGGCCAATCTTCCCGCACGCACCCCTGCCCAGTTCCACACAAGCCCGACAGGCTTTGGACACGTCCAAAGACTGTGCAGTCTCAACCTGTGGTTGTATATCAGAGGCACCTGGAAAGTTCTTTTTAACTTTTTATTCTGCAATAGTTATGGGCTCAAAAAAAAGTTGTAAAAATAGTGCAGCGAGTATTCAACCTTCTCACATCTCTCTACTTTCCTTGTCTTATTCTCCAACCTTAATCTTCTTGGCACAGGTCTTACTTTCTATGTACGAATGTACCCATCGCTCAACCCGCCGCAATAGTGACACCACACAAAACTAAAAGAAGATGGCTGGCACAGTGCAATGAGCTAAACCACAGGCCTTATCACACGGCATCATTCTTTGCATGCATTCCTTTGATATATCTTGTGTATAATTTTATGACATTTCATCCCTTCAACAGATTCACCAAGATACAGAACTGTCCCAGCAGCCCAAAGGGACAACTGGCACTTCCTGTTAGAGTCACACCCGTCCTCCAGGTCCCTAACCCCTGGCAACCAGGTGTCTGGTCTCCATCTCTACAGTGTTGTCCTTTGAAGAATCCCACATATGAAATGGCATCCTACAGTATGTAACCTTTGGAGATCGGCTTCTTGCACTCTTTGCTTGCTTTTAGTAAATGGCATCTCCTGAGCTTTACCACCCTCCCACCACCCGACCTACTGCTGCCCAATAAACATCTAGTGAGGGACATGTTTACCCAGCGCCAAAGGGAGCGCTCAGGCCCCACGTCAAACGCCTCCCCAGAAGAGAACAGGTCACCTCAGAGAACACTACCTGCCCTGTTTTCTAGAGAAAGGAGCCCGAGGGCTCAGGGCTTGCTGCATGAGCCACAACGTGGGATAACCTGCTGCTCCTCGCCTCTGGAAGGTGGGTCCAAGCAGAGCTTCCAGAACCAGATACCTGATGAGCTGTCACCTCAATACCACAGAGCCCCCCCACCAGGTCCCACCCAGCGCTGCCTCAGATGGTGGCACCCCCACTCTCTGTGTGGATTCAACACGCCCACTTCCCTAGACACGCAGAGGCGGGAAGTGCTAGCTGTTCCTCGGTAACAGTTTGCCTCCTCTTATGTAATAATAGAGGGTTTAGCGGGTCATGCAGAAGCATAAAGCAAAGACTCATTTCCCAGCTGTCTTTGCAGTGAGGTAGGACTATGACCCGGCAAATGGGATGCAAGTGGGATGTCACACAGCAGCTCTTAAAGAAGGCAGGTAGGGGTTCCTCTTTGTCCCTTCTCCTTCTCTTTTACGTCCTTGGGCCCGGAACGTGGAGGCAATAGCCAGCGCTCTGGCTGTCACCTGGATCACAAGGACAACAGTCACCACCCTAGGGAATAAGGAAGGATGAGCCGGGGGGAGCCCAGCTCTCAGCAGACCTCGTGGCATAGGGTCACTATGCCTGCCTGCGCTGCCAACCTCTGACATTTTCTATGAGAGAAATACAAACTCTTATCGTAATTAACCCATTGTTATTTGGGGGCTTTCTAGTATCCACAGCAGACCAAATCCTAGCTAAAACTGGTGCATAAAACGGAGATATACCCAACATACCACATCCACAGAACAACATGACTTCCTAAAGATTTGTCATCATTACTACATCTGACTCCTTCTTGGGCCTATTTCTACATTTGACCATTATCATTTCTCAAACAAAGAGCTTCATATTTCCTAGCAACATGACAGTACTTGCAAGAGCATAGAGGACTCACATAAAAACAACCTGCTTCCTGATGACTTGATTCCTGAGAAGCAAGTGATGAGTTTATTTAGCCAGGTGGCCCACCCAACCAAAGTTTATTTAGCTCTCAGTTCACACGTCATCCTAATCAACCTGAAATAAATATGGACATGGGGCCAGGCAAAGAAGAAGTGCCTGTCCCATCAAACTGTAATTAAATGAATACTGAAGCACCCAGGCCCGCCTTTCTCGAGGGTGAAGGTACACCGATTTCATCATAATCATGTGGCCAAAGCACCAACAGTAAGTTTCAAAGGAGCCCACCCTTCCTTCTCCTCTAGGGCTGAGACAGCTGCCATGTCTTCTCAGAGGAAAAATGACTTGGTCTGGGCAGTCTAAAACAATTATTTGAGGAATTTAATTTCATAACGGGAAGAACGCTAAGGGTTCATTTTCCTTACAGGGTACTGCTGGGAAGCTCTCTTGCATCCAGGCGACTCTGGCTTCATGAAGGGCAGCAAAACCTAGGAAGGATATAAAATGGCTGGACCTTGATCCAAATGACGCCTATAAGGTGTAAGATTCCCTATCCGGAGACCACCTCTGGACTGCTGCCTGTACACACAGGTGATGCAGGGCAGGGGAAGGCAAGGTACCACCCCAGTGCCAGAGGGGGAGGCCTCAGGGCAGCCCAGCCTTGTGGAGCTGGCTGGAGGGGCAGCAGAGGCTGAGGTCCACAAGGGACGAGAACAGCTCTGCAGCCCCGTGGTCGGAGTTCACATCCAATTCTGCCACTTACTAGAGGGGTGGCTGCAGGTTAGGTGTCCACCTGAACCACAAGAACTGCCTACATTATAGGGCCACTTGTTATAAGGACTAATGATAGATATCAAAATTCCTGGCCCATAATGAGTGCACATTACATTTATAGAAATACTATTATATATCCAGGGCACTGCTAATCCAAGGTTGAGAACGGCACTGCTACAATGAAAAGCCAATGCATGCATTAATGCCTGATACCCAGATACCCGGCAAGCAGGACTCTACCTCCTTTCTCCCTGCCTCCCTCTCTGACCTGCAGACAGGCACAGGCCCTTCTGCACTTCAGGCAGTTGACTCAGTGGGGACTGAGCATTGTCAGAGAGACGGAGAGAGCAAAGGACTAGAGAAATATGAAGCGGGGCTGCATGTTCAGTTGCCTAGTTTTTGCACTGAACAAGGGCATTACAAGTAAGGGGCACTATTTACATTGTAAACGTCATTGAATTATGTCTTTATTTTGATAATTTTCCAGCAGAGAGAAATATTTTGTTTTAATAAAAATATTTATATGATGACAATTATCTGACAGCTAGAGATAAACCATCTAGAAGGAAACGCTCTCAAGTTTACACGAAGGTGTCATATGAATTAGTGATGGAGCAATCAGGACTCAGCTGGGGAACCCCTGGCTGGAAGAGATATTCCTTCTGAGTCTGGAACTGTGCCCTCTTCTAACTCAGCAAGCCAAATTCCATCTAATTCTTGGAGCAAAATTTTTCTGAAAACATATTCAACCAAAGTCGTATTAATTCAGTGTCCTAGACTGTCAACCTCCAAAAACTCAACAGGACAACCGTGATCCCACTTACAGCAATACCTAGGGACCATCTCTGGTTCAGGAAGGGGGTGCAAAGAGGAAAAGATGACAGTGGTCAGGGTGGGTGGGGCGGGGGAACAGTTACCCAGAATTCTCAACTGAGACCCCATCTGGGACCTCATCTTCACGGAGCAGCAGTGCATGCCCCTCTCCATAACACCGATTTATTACAGGATCATGGCAAAATGTCTTTGCTTGTACACTGCTTTATTTATAAGGCCGATCATCACGTCTAAGCACTGAACTACAGCCTCACTTGTAAAGTGAAAGCAATGCCAAGCTGTTATTAAAAACAATCACTGGGTCTCCTGGGTGGCTCAGTCAGTTAAGCATCCAACACTTGATCTCAGCTCAGGTCTTGATCTCAGGATCATGAGTTCACACCCTGCACTGGGCTCCGTGCTGGGTGTGTAGCCCACTTAAAAAATAGTAATAATAATAATCATTTATGTTTGCATAAATCATTGGTCAAAATTCAGTTCCTTGTGCAAATATATATGTATTATGATTATTAACAACATAATGTACTTTCCTCCTTCTCCTCCTCCTCCTCATCATCATCACCCTTAAGACTATCGGTTTACTGACAAAATTCCCACAGTCCCAAAGAAAAAAGAACATTAAAAAAAAATTTTTTTTGAGTCTACTCGGGGAAGGTTTTGCACTGGATCTCGGTGACGCAAAAATGTTCGCAGATGGATGTCTCTCCTTGTTTCCTGTTTCTAGATTCAGACCCTAACATAATATATTTCTGAGCCGCTCAGAGCCTATTTTTTAATAAGCCAGGAAAATAAATAAATAAATAAAACAGGAGATTCGGCTTCACGAAGGCTGGACTCTGCCACTTCTGAAGGCATAGGTGTACGAATGCTCTGCATCGACGGATTTGGGAGAATCGGTTTGTACCCACTGCTTCTAATTTGTTTGTATATCTCATTCTCGGAAACGTCAGTGGTGCCTAAGGAATTCATTCATTAACTCTTAACTCCTGACGAGAAAATCCATCAAGGGCTAAAAAGCATATGAGGAAGAGGTAAAATACGAACAAGCGAACTAAGAAGTTACCTAGTATCATTTGCATCATTTTTCTGCAAATCTAAAATATGCTAAAATAAAAAGTGTATTTAAAAGCAAGCTACCTAACCAAAGAAAAGGATCCAACTTCCAGAGAATGTCTGCGAGCCAAGCACAGCGCGAAAGGCTCCAGGTTCCTTCCCTCCTTGGATCGCTGCCAGGAAATTGCCAGAAGCTACCGCTGTCCCATTTTTAGAGGAGAAAACTGAGGACCAGACAGCTGCGCTTGTAAGAAAAACAATGGAGACACTCTCAAGAAAGCAACGGACAAATATCCACCAAGGTTTCTGCCAGCACTGGGGGACTTCTTAACAAAGCGACAAACACAGAACAATGGCCCTCCTGATTAGGATAGGAGGACATAAACTTCTTTTTAGAAAACACCCATTGGCTACTTTCAGCTTTTATGGCCAACACGCTCTAAGGATCTAGAACTAGATCTGTTTCCTCACGTGTAATCGGACTGATAGCAGTAACGACTACCGAGGCTGTGTGAGGATTAAGTAAGATGATCCGTGAAAGCCGCTGGCGGGCATCCGGCCCTCACAGGCAGGCCCCACAGGGAAATGTCCTCATGCGGAACGCTGCTCTGTGCCAGCTGTGCAGGGCACCTGTCCGGGCACACGCTGGTGCCGGTCTAACAGGAGCCCGGGGCCGGGGAGATGTGCACGCCTTCCTCGGCCGCCTTTCATTCTCCCCAGTGCTGGTGCTTGACAGTGTATACGTTATGGTGTCACATTAGCTAATGAGATCATACTTGCTAAACTAAGCTAAGCTAATGAGCTCTCCTTAGCTAATCAGCTCCAAAGAAATGAGCTTTCTTTTTTTGGTGAACAGGCAGCCCCCTAGTTATTTGAAACTGGGAATGTGTTTCCCCATAGAAGAGTGACAAATGAAGGCAGAGTTCTCAGGCCGGCCTCACACCCTTTTTATTCCTTAAGGAAGGGAACAATAGTGCAGGAATTATGGGTTCTAGGAGCTGTGGGTCCATGGTACGGGAAAGAAAGAAATTGGCTGTTTTTCCCTCTCCTGGGCGCACAGGATGGGTGAGGGTCAAAAATAGAAGAAAAAAATAAATACCAGTGACAATTTCATTCTAACCCAACTAAATGACCACAAGTTTCACCAAATGTATTCTCTGGTTCCTCACCTCGAAGGTTATTTACTTTCATTATGGCTTGTGACAAATCAAAATGCTGTGTGCTGAAAGGGACAAACTGAAGAAATTATATTAAGACCCTTTCCCACCCAAGAGTGCTCATTGGGAATTCTGTTCATGTTTCCTTGTCTATATAAGATCTAAGGCAAAATCTATGAACTCCAGGGAAGATAAGTATGACTTTCTTTAAGTAGGCTCCATGCCCAGCATGGAGCCCAACACTGGGCTTGAACTCATGACCCCGAGATCAAGACGTGAGCTGGGATCAAGAGTGGGACGCTGCTGCAGCGATGTCCACAACGGCCAAACTGTGGAAAGAGCCGAGATGCCCTTCAGCAGACGAATGGATAAGGAAGATGTGGTCCATAGATACGATGGAATATTACTCCGCCATCAGAAAGGATGAATACGCAACTTTTACATCCACATGGATGGGACTGGAGGAGACTATGCTAAGTGAAGTAAGTCAAGAGAAAGTCAATGATCATATGGTTTCACTTATTTGTGGAACATAAGGAATAACATGGAGGACATTAGAAGAAGGAAGGGAACAATGAAGGGTGGGAATCGGAGGGAGAGACGAACCATGAGAGACTATGGACTCTGAGAAACAAACTGAGGGTTCTAGAGGGGAGGGGGAGGGGGGATGGGTCAGCCCGGTGATGGGTACTAAGGAGGGCACGTACTGCATGGAGCACGGGGTGTTATACGAAAACAATGGATCGTGGGTCACCACATCAAAAACTAATGATGTATTGTATGGTGACTAACATAACATAATAAAATAAAATTAAAAAAAAAAAAGTGGGACACTTAAACCGACTGAGCCACCCCAGCGCCCCTAGCATGACTTTTTATTGTACAATGCAACAAGTCCAGTCCAGAAAGCAATGGTGTATACACATCACCAGCCTGAGAATATTAATATCTTCCAATGAGAGATGAAATAGCAGTCTACTCATCACTTTTTTCAAGGAAGAAATAAAAGTTTGAAAGAAGAAACGGTCAGAAGAATTTCACATTGAAGATAAGTTGTATTGACGGTTAGGAGGATGGAGAACATCACACTTCCTTTTGCTACCTGCCTTACCTTCCTGATGTCAAGAAGGGATGACGCAGTGGGGAAGCCTTAGACTGGCCATCAGAAGATGCACATTCTCACCCTACCTTTGACAGGATGCCTCTGTGTGACCATCAGTCACCCAGCCTCCTGGGCCCATTTCCTCACCTGTCAAATAGGGGAAATTTTATCCATTCTGCCATTATATGATCAAAAGTAAGAGAAAAGGATTCCTGTATAGAGCTAACAAAATTCTAGAACACACTTTGCCAAAAGATTTACTAGAGTCAACACTAATCATGAAAAAGTCATTATTTTGAGAAGCACCTATTTTTATAAATTTTCATGCTTCTGAAAGAAAGTTGTTAGAAGTCTACTATTTGTAACGCCAGTGTTTCTATTCATCTTTGACCTCTATGTCTAATCACTGGGTTCCTGATAAGGGTTATTTCACTGCCTCTTGTAGAAAGGCTTTCACATGTGGCTGGCAAACACTCGTGTACGGGAATCTGGATGAAGATGTGCACGGCCGAAAAGGTTTGGGTCGGCCCTTCCGCTCAAGGGCATCATTGTTTTAATGCAGTTCCAGAATCATTGACTCAGTGCCCACAGTGTGCACGCACTGGCCCCAAGTGCACAGGAACCAAAGAGCGGCAGGCCAGGTCATGGGCTTGGTGAGCTCACGGGCAGCAGATACGAAAGGCATGCACAGCAGGCTAGGGCACACGGCGAGCGCCGGAGACATGGGAGGAAGAGCGCTGTGGTCACATGGCTGTGTCCCCACCTCAAGTGTCAGGAAGGCTGCATAACACAGTATGCTTGAGTAAGACCAGGAAAAAATGGGTTGTTGCACATCTCATAGGTGCACGGCTGAAAGCAAGGAGAGGAGTGTGGGCAGAGGACACACAGGGTTGAAGACGGGAGAGGTGTGGGGACCCGGCGTCCGCAGGAAGCAATGGTGTCCTGCCTGCCAGGTTGTGGCTCCGGGTTCTCAGTTTGCAGGTTGTGGGTCATTAAATCAATTCAGTGGGTCAGAAGTATTTTTTAAGTGTAATATTCTAGAATAAAACAATAGAGTTGACGAGAATAGAGCTCATGGCACAGGGCTCAAGTGCTGCTTTGTGAAATTTCCATTTTTGTTTGTGAGAGTGTGTGTGCAAGTGTGTGTGGATGTGGGTGTGTGTGTTGTGTGTCCTGGATCTCCATGATGTACTGCTGGGCGCAGGTCACTCTCTCAAAGTTTAACCAATTTTTTTTTTAAAGATTTTATTTATTTATTTGAGAGAGAGAGAATGAGAGATAGAGAGCATGAGAGGGAAGAGGGTCAGAGGGAGAAGCAGACTCCCCGCTGAGCAGGGAGCCCGATGCGGGACTCGATCCCGGGACTCCAGGATCATGACCTGAGCCGAAGGCAGTCGCTTAACCAACCGAGCCACCCAGGCACCCCTCTCAAAGTGTAAAAAAGATGCTGTTCAGGGGCATCCAGGTGGCTCAGTTGGTAAAGGGTCCAACTCTTGATTTCAGCTCAGGTCGTGATCTCAGGGCTGTGAGGTTTGTACCTTTGAGATGGAATCCCAGGTCGGGCTCCGTGCTCAGTGCAGAGTCTTCTTGTCCCTGTCCTTCTGCCCGCTTTCTCTCTCTTTCTCAAATAATTTAATAAATAAAATCTTTAAAAACGATGCTGTTCAGGGTGCAGGGTACATCGGGAGCTACCCAGTTGCCCTCCCCAGCGCTGCCCCCGACGGAGCACAGTGGTAACAGCAGGTCTAGGGAACAGCAGAGCAATTTCATGCCAGGCTGGGTGGGACACAGACAAGGGCTCAGGGCTGTGGCTGGCACTCTGGCTCTATCCCAACAACTCTCTCGGGTGAGGCCTCTGCAAATTACCCCAGGGCAGACCACACATCAGCTTAGGACATCAGTACAGCAAGGGCATGAAGACTGGGAAAAGTCCCGCTTCAGGGAGCTTATTCAGAATTCTGCCATTGTTAGAAGGGAAAAGTCTCGTGATTTGCAATTTATTTTTGTATATAAGTTACATGTGGTGGGGAGAAAGGGGTTGGTCCCAGAATCTTCTTTGTGTTTATGGCTCTTAAAGGGTCACCTAGTGGTGACGACCAAACTGATTCTGAACAAAACTCCCCTAGACCAGATAGCATCACTCCTGGCTCTTTGCAGAGTAGTCCGACCCGTCTTTGCTGGGGGCCCACCCAAGGCCTTGCACCCACAGTAGGCACAGTGTGGGCATCAGGATCAGGGTCATCCCAAAAGCCGGGGCCCTGGGAGGGGGTCCACAGAGCATGGGGAAGATCAAGCACAGCCTCAAAAAAAGCTGCGCCGTGCAAAGAAATGTACGTGGGAAGAGCTCGTGCCTGGGTTGGCTCCAGCCCTGCAGAAAAGCCCAGCCCCAGGAGTGGAAAGAGTGTGGAAGGCAGAGTTTCTGGTTCCAGATCTTTCTTCTTCACAAAACCATTAACCTTCTGGGGAGTCCGTTTTCTTCATATGAATGATAACAAAAACTGCTTTTGTACCTTTGAAAGAAGAATCTTAAGAGGGAAAAAGACACAAGTTACAAAGAGCTCTCTGCCTGTCTAAAGAAAAGATGTATACATGCAATTACTTCTCATAGATGCTGCAAACACCTTTATTTCTTATCTCATGGCCTGGTGCTTATTCAGAGGCTCAGAAAATACTGACCTTGGCCCTGACAGCAGACCAGAGCACCTCAATGTACTCAGCATGGAGGTGCCCCATGATACACACATAATCCTCAAGACATGGCACACTGTGTTTGTCATGCAGTACTCAACAGTTATTTCTTGAGTAAAGGGACCAGAAATATTAGCAAAAGTAAAAGAAGAGTGAAAATCTCATTAAGGAAGATATGGGAAAAGTGTTGGGAAAACCAGATGGTCTGAAGGGACAAGATGGAGCCCCTCCCTCCCCCCATTCAGAAGGATGGTGTTTCCTATCAGTCCAAGTGCGGTAACCAGGAAAGCGCAGTCTGATCAAACAGTCTGGAAACAGACAACTCGGTGTACCTCCAGAATATCGCCTAGGTCTGTAAATGTCTTAATGACGTTGATCAATGTATTAGAACAGATGCTTCAAGGAAAACCACTTTTCTTTGGAGGCTGAATGAACCTAACAGACTACAGAGATTCTGGAACTAAGCAGGCTACTTGCCAAACCTGCCCTTCATGTCTACCGCACACACAGTCAGACTCTTCTCCTTCCTTTGTGCTGCTCAGCATAGCTGCCAAGAGCAGCCTTACTGGTAGAGGAACCATTAGGACTATAAAATGCCTTTCTCTAATGAAAAAAAAAAAGGAAAATAAATAAGAATGACAATATTTCTTCTAAAATACAGTAGAAATACTTCAGTTTGGTACAACCTACTGCGTTCTTAAAAAACATCTCCACAGTTTCCCCCGTGATTTGGAAGAGAGAGTACTTCTTTAAGCCTTTTTCTAGAGTATCACTAATTACTCCCGTATTCTGTCTTTGGTGAATATAGGGGAAGAAAACAATGACAATTTTAAAGTCTTCTTTGGTAAGTGTTCATCCTTTCTGATGGCTGAGTAATATTCCACTGTGTGTGTATATATACCACACCTTCTTTATCCATTCACATCGACGTGGATGGAACTGGAGGCGATTATGCTGAGCGAAATCAGTCAATCAGAGAAAGACAATTATCATTTCATGCATATGTGGAATATAAGAAACAGCACAGAGGATCATAGGGGAAGGGAGGGAAAACTGAAAGGGAAGTCATCAGAGAGGGAGACAAACCACGAGAGACTCTTAACTATAGGAAACAAACTGAGGGTCACTGGAGGGGCGGTGGGTGGATGGATGGGGTAACTGGGTGACAGGCATGAAGAAGGGCACGTGATGCAATGAGCACTGGGTATTATACGCAACTGATGAATTACTGAACTCTACATCTGAAACTAAAGATGTACTATATGTTGGCTAATTGAATTTAAATTAAAAAATCTTCGTGCCTTGTCAATTTTTGCCCTTCTAACTGGTGTAAGGTAGTATCTCGAGTGGTTTTGATTTGAATTTCCCTGATGGCTAATGATGATGAACATTTTTTCATGTGTCTGTTAGCCATTTGTATGTCTTCTTTGGAGAAGTGTCTGTTCATGTCTTCTGCCCATTTTTTGACTTGATTCTTTGTTTTTTGGGTGTTGAGTTTGAGAAGTTCTTTATAGATGGTGGATACCAGCCCTTTATCTGTAGTGTCATTTGCAAATATCTTCTCCCATTCTGTGGGTTGCCTCTTTGCTTTGTTGACTGTCTCCTTTGCTGTGCAGAAGTTTTTATCTTGATGAAGTCCCAAAAGTTCACTTTTGCTTTTGTTTCACTAGCCTTTGGAGATGTATCTTGAAAGAAGTTGCTGTGGCCAATGTCAAAGAGGTTACTGCCTATGTTCTCCTCTAGGATTTTGATGGATTCCTGTCTCACATTGAGGTCTTTCATCCATTTTGAGTTTATCTTTGTGTATGGTGTTAGAGAATGGTCAAGTTTAACTCTTCTGCATGTGGCTGTCCAATGGGTTGTGGAGAAAGGGGATCCCTCTTACATTGCTGATGGGAATGCAAGTTGGTACAGCCACTTTGGAAAACAGTGTGGAGGTGCCGCAAAAAATTAAAAATAGAGCTACCCTATGACCCAGCAATTACACTACTGGGTATTTACCCCAAAGACACAGGTGTAGTGAAAAGAAGGGCCATATGCACCCCAATGTTCATAGCAGCAATATCCACAATAGCCAAACTGTGGAAAGAGCTGAGATGCCCTTCAACAGATGAATCGATAAAGAAGATGTGGTCCATATATATAATGGACTATTACTCAGCCATCAGAAAAGATGAATACCCAACTTTTACATCAACATGGATGGGACTGCAGGAGATGATGCTAAGTGAAGTAAGTCAAGCAGAGAAAGTCAATTATCATATGGTTTCACTTACTTGTGGAACATAAGAAATAGCATGGAGGACATTAGGAGAAGGAAGGGAAAAATGAAGGGGGGACATCGGAGGGAGAGACGAACCATGAGACACTATGGACTCTGAGAAACAATCTGAGGGTTCTAGAGGGGAGGGGGGTGGGGGGATGGGTTAGCCCGGTGATGGGTACTAAGGAGGGCACATACTGCATGGAGCACTGGGTGTTATATGAAAACAATGAATCGTGGATCACTACAACAAAAACCAATGATGTATTGTATGGTTGACTAACATAACATAATAAAATAAAATTAAAAAAAAATCTTCTTCGGATGACAAAGTCTCACACTGAGAAGGAAATTTAGTTAAAGGTCAGGTTCA
This sequence comes from Callorhinus ursinus, assembly GCF_003265705.2. Lineage (NCBI taxonomy): Eukaryota > Metazoa > Chordata > Mammalia > Carnivora > Otariidae > Callorhinus > Callorhinus ursinus. Next base: position 70,671,038 of record NW_027397068.1, on the reverse strand, counting down.
GCCTGAATCCCAGCCTTCTCTTCACCCTTCTCCCCACAAATGCAGGCTGGCTTGGCAGGCCCTAAGATGCAGACCCAGAGGGGACAGAGCAGCAAAGCCTAATGGTCAGGGAGGGACCCTCCCCGGCCAGCAGGCTGCTACTCCACCTTCACACTGTGTCCAGTCCCAGCAGCACATCCCCATCCTGGACACCTCAGGCCCCTGCACTTGAGGCTCTATTCTGGAGCCTTGCCTGATGCCTTCAGGTCACCAGAGCCGCCCCGATCCCATCGGTGGCCTGCCAGGCTGGATTCCCTCTCTCTTTTTTTTTTTTTTATTGCCGACCTAGTGGGTTTCAATTGGATTCCCTCTCTTTTTCCCCCCCCCCCCCCCCGAGCAGCCTGGGTCAGTCCCCCCAGGTAGCTGACCCATCTGCAACATTCAACTGTCACTATCTGTGGTGGCTGCTGTCACCGGCCATGCAGATGACCCCCTCTGGACCCCACCCCACTGTCTACTCTTTTAGGACAGAAGCATTTGTTCCCCAGCTGTAGGAATCCGGGCATCCATCAGCTTCCAGCCAAGTCCCTCTCAGAAAACCACCTGTGACTGGAGAAAGACATCCAGCCCAAGGTCTTGCCCCCTTTCGGGGGACCCATGTCCAACTTCTAATCTACAGAATTGTCAGATAATAAATGTGTGTGATTTTAAGTCACAAAGTGTGTGGCAATCCATTATGGCAGCGATAGAAAACTTATCCAGAGGAAAGAGAGAACGAAGAGACAGGAGAACAATTCCACTTATTTCTACACTTTAAATCTCCCTATTATGCGTGATCAGGGCTTGCATTCAGGAAAGCTCGAGATCTTCCTTGAAGACACCAACTAGGGTCAACTCTGGGTGATCGGACCAAGCCCAAAAGATCACATCCTCTTTAGAGAAGAATATTAAGCTCATGTTCTAGAGAACAGATCCACCATTTCTTGTAACACTATAACCATCCACAGCCAAGAGGAAGGAAGAGTTCAGTAAGGAATGAATGGGACTCTTTGTTGCCACTTCAACTTTTAAATAAAAAATAAAATGTTAATAGTTTTCTAGCTCAGTAAAGACATATATTTTAAAAATAATACTTCTCACTTCTATTTTTTTATTGTGAGCCAAAGAAGAAATAATTCCTGTATATAATCTTATTCAATGTTAATCCTGACTAAAGAATAATTTTATGACAAAGAGTAGGCTTCTCTAACTTTCAGTATCTCTTTACCTTTAAAAGACAGGACCATACCTTTTGGGGCACCTGGGTGGCTCAGTCAGTTGAGCAACAGACTCTTGGTTTTGGCTCAGGTCATGATCTCATGGGTCCTGAGATCGAGCCCCATGTCGGGCTCCCTGCTCAGCACTCAGCAGGGAGTCAGCCTGAAGATTCTCTCCCTCTGCCCCTCCCCCTGCGCACACTCTCTTACTAATAAATAAATCTTTAAAAATAAAAATAAATGAAAATATAAGACAAGACCATACCTTTTGAAATATCTGCACAAAATATGTATAAAGCTAATGGAGTAGAAACAGAAACACAAAGTCAGTATGTTTCCTAAATACAGTAGTAAGCACCTCTTGAACGTGTGTGGGGACCATTCTGGCATTTGATTTGCATGGACTGCCATCTTAAAAAGAAGCAGGAAAATTTATAGCGAGTTAATAAGTGTGAGATCCAAGCAAAGAATTCTTCTCCGTGGTCAGAAAGACAAATAAGCTATATATAGCTCCAGAATTTAACTTGACTTTGGCTTATGTCTTCAAAAATGCCCTTATCTGTCATCAAGAATGTGTGTATGGGAAATTCATGGCATTAAAAGACCCCAAAATAGTACGATTCAAGATGATAAAGTGCATCGATTATATACATCTAAGGCCCGCTCAAAAGATCAGATCACTGGGCGTCACTAGCTGTCTAGCTGCCCACTTCTGGGGCAACATAGCTCTGCAGACACAAGGCAACCATAGGCTGTTACCAGAAAGGCCTCAGTGGATCAGAAGTATGGCTAGGTAAGCCAGGTCTCGAATATCCCGGTTTCAATATCCCAGGAAGAATGAGCATCCTAGTACCCAACAATATTGAAGAGGAGTCCATACTAGGATCATGTTTCCACATTCAACCCTCTCTAAAATCAACAGATGATGGGTCTGCAGAGAGATCTCAAAGAATATAGAGACTGTCATCTATCTTAATAAGTTGTGAGAAAAGTAGAAAGGTTTTGAACACCAGATTTCAACAGTTTCTTGTGGATTTACTTTTCCATGCAATGGGTGTGTGAATCTATCACTATAAATGTAACAAACACAGCACAGAAGAAAATTTGAGAAAGAAGGCTGGGACTGTGGTCCAGGTGTGAGCTGATGAGGACCTACACCACTGAGCTCAAACTACCCTACAACAAAAACACCTCTTCCAAGGGAGACCCAGGGCTTGCACAATTGTGGATGCAGAACTGAGCTGCAACTCCTTCCTCCTCAAGGACACAGTGGAATTGGAGCAGTGAGAAAAGCTAACCTTGATGTTACCAAAAAAAAAAAAATTTCTTAATTCTCAAGCTACAGCGCTATAACTTTAGTGTTAGTCACACATTCATTGCTGCATACTCCAAAACAGTCTCAACACTTCATTTGAGAATTTCTGGTAGTTAAGTTTTCCAGTCTAATAAACCTCCCCCAAAATGTAGTGGCTTAAAACAACAACTTTGTTTGTTCACAAATCTGCAATGTGGAGAGAACGTGGCAGGAAGTGTTCACGTCTGCTCCATTTGGCTTCCATTGGGGTGACTCAAAGACCAGGGGAAGAGGGAAGATGGAATCATGTGAAGGTTCACTCGCTTGCATGGCTGGCTGCTGTGCCAGGAAGACACAAACAGCTGGGCGGAAAGAACTGGGGGTTCATGGGCACCTCTCTATATATGGTCCAGACTCACTCTATGTGGTCTCTGTACTATGGGGAGTTTCTGTGTGATGTAGCTAGACTTCTCACGTGGTGGCTCAGAGCTCTAAAGGTACACGTCCCAAGTGAGAGAGAGAGAGAGAAAGAACTCACACACTAGATGAAAGCTTCATCACATGTCCAACCTAGCCTTAGAAACCACATACATCACTTCTGCCATGTTCTATTCTTTAGAACAGAGTACTAAGGCACACCCACATTCAAAGGGTGAAGAATTATACTCCATTTTTTTTAATGGAAGGAGAGTTAAAGATTTTATGAATATGTTTGAAAACTACCACATCAGTATGGACACACAAGAAGAAGCCCAAGAGACATTACAGGAAAGGATCAGTAGAGGATGAAGGGCTGAAGTATGTGAGAAAAGGGGAAACTGCAGTACTGGGTACCAGGGAGGGATTCTCTTCACTCACAGTGATGGATCCAGGAACAACACATGTGGTGCTCAATGCCTTGCTCCCTGGGCATCAGAGGACGCCTGGGTAAGAGATCTCCACAGACAGGAGTAATTCAAGACTTGAAGATTGGTGCTCCAAGTAAGGGAGAAGGAGAGCAAGAGATGAAAATCACACTGGAAGAGGCAAGAGGGATCACCATGATGATTCAAACTTGCTCGAGAAAGTAAGAAAGGGAGAAGGGGGGTGAGCAAAATGAATTCAGGGCAAGCAGGAAACAAAAGATATACAGAAGAAAAAAAGAAAATGGTAAGCAGGAGATGAACATCCTCAAGCTAAAGGAAGAAAAGGTTTCAAGGAAAGAGAAAGTAGTCACAATCCCCTACACCACTGACAGAAAGGGAAAAACAAAAACAAGAAAGAAGGACACTAGATTTTGTAGAAGAAAGTAGTCAGGAATACACATTTCGGGGACCCATTTTATTTTTACTAGCTGTACAAGGGGAGGCAATAATTTCTCATCTCAGCAAGTAGAACAAACACCTCTAATAGACTCCAGTGTTTTGTGTCAAAATAAGCTGTTTCTCTGTATTCTTGAGAAGTGCCTGAAAAGGACACCAGACTTAAGGAGCTTAAATCCTTTCCCAAGTGAGTTAGACAGCCATTCCTCTGCTGATAAGACTACCTGAAGGCAAACCACATCCAGCCCCAGAGGGCCATTGGCTGACACCCTCCTCTATCAGTCACCAGCCTTGTCATATTTGACGGCTCTCAACAAACCAGGTTCCCATGGACTTTGAGGTCAGCAATTTTTAAAACTCAGTTTGAAGATGTATGGAAATTATTGTATTCCTATTTTTAAAAATGGTGTGTTCTGTCCAAATGTGCTTAAAATGTTCTAAAATTAAAGGTCTCATTACAGTTGAAAGAAAGTCTACCTCAAAATTCTCTAGAGGGAGACAGGGAAGCCTATTCCAATGGTGTGTTAGCTCCCAGCTGTGAAGGGCCAAGGAGGAAGAGGCAAAAATAGGCCTAAATTAAGGATGGCACAGCTTCTACAGATTAGAAGAATGGAGTCAGGGGTAAAGGATACACACACACAGAGTTGTCACCTCTCTCTTCATTCTGGGACTGCTCATGGCAGAGAATGAGATTTTCTCTCTCGGGTAGAGCACCAGGGAGACTGAAGAGTCTACAAGAGCTGAGGGCTGGCTGGTTCAATCATAAATCCCTTCTATCAGGACTTTCAACTAAAACCAGCCACATGAGAAGAGGTCAGTTACAGAACCTTCATTACTAGTACTCTGAGGGTTTGTATCTAAGCTAAACATGGGATCAGAGAAGAGCTTCCACACTCAAAGTATTGTAAGTGGGGGACAAAAAGTTAACTTTTTTTTTTAAGTCAATGAAAAACCAGCATCAAATTAAAATGGTAGATGAAGATTTGTGATAAAGTATCTCATTTACCTATAAACCTTGTTCTTAATTGTATATAACCTCAGTGATTAGGTGATAGTTATGATGTATCTTTTGAAAACTACTTTGCCATCATATAAAGGCATAACAGATTGAATCCCATGCTAAATTATGTTATCCAGGCCTAGGCATTTGAGCCCAGATATCATAGTCATTGCCAGGACACACTTAGGAAATCAAAACCTATGAAGAGGCAGCTTTGCATATTCTACCCCTTAAAATGATAGTAAATGCCGAGAATCCGCAAGAAGTCCAAAAAAGAAAGATTAGAAATAGTATGAAGAATAAATTGAGTGTATTTATACAAACCAAATATTATAGCAATAAAAGTTAATTACATATATATGCAACAACATACATGAATCTGAGAAACACATTAAGTTAGAAAAATCACAAGCTGAAAGTTGTAAGAGCAATCACTCCCACTCTGACAATGAGAACAAGCCAGATTAGCTACAAAAGCGGTTTTTTTAAATATATCAGGGAACTGAAGATGAAAAGAAGCTTGAATGTGTTGAGCCCTTCCCAAGAGAAAAAAGGCCAACAGCTGCTCTCATTCCTAGCGAAGTGGCAGGAAGAACAGGAATCCACCACATCCAGCAGTAAGGAGAAAATAGGTAAATTTTTAAGCAGGTTTAATGGCTAAATGGATGGCTACATGGATAAGAATACAGGGAACCTGAGTCACAGAGTAAGTCTGCACCACCAGCCAACTCCTTCCCATAGATCCTCACCAAAAACACAGAAGAGTACACCAACGGCCAGGGGGTAGGGCAGGAGAGTTGAGAGGCAACTTCCCTGGGGCTATAAGACCTTCCCAAGGGTAAGGCAGGGATCAGAGCATGAAAACTGAGAAAATCTCCCTTAATGCGCTTCAGGCCTTCACCGTAGGCACTGCAGCAACCCTCCAAAAGCTGAGGCCAGACAGCTGGACCAAGAGAGGTGGGCTGAGATGAAGAACGTTGGTACAGGGCTAAAAGCAAAGAAAACTCCCCAGTAACCCAAAATGCTAATGGACTGGCTGAGAAATCTTCCACAGTTGGTAAGCTGGTACTGGGCTGGGCTATAAAGCATAAAGAAATCTTAAGAATTCAGATCCCAATTCCTGCTGAAGGGAAAGTCTCTGCCCTCGACACAGTTGAACTCAATGATGAAATGGATCTAACTAAAGCTTCAGTACAGACCACACCCATTTCAATAACAAATTAGATTGACTCAGCCCACACACTAGTAGCATGGTATGCCCTTTTAAATTGCTGCATTCTCTACCATTCTTTTACACACAATATCTGACATGCAATCAAAAATTATGAGACACACAAAAAAGGGAGAAAATAGAACCCATCGTCAAGAGAAGAAATAACCAAAAGAAGCAGACCCAGAGATGATACAGCTGTTGGAATCATTAGGCCAGAAGTTTAGAATAACTACAAAAAAAAAAAAAAAATATATATATATATATATATATATTATTAAAGGATCCAGTGGAAAATATGGACATGAATGGATGGAGAATTTCAGGAGAAGAAGAGAAATTTTTTATTTATATAAAAAACTATTTTTTCACGTAGAAATGTTCAAAATAAAAAAAAAGTAAGACATTACAGATGGTTTAACATAAACAAGACACAGCAGAGGAAAGGATCAGTAAGCAAAGTCAGAGCAACAGGAATTATTCAAACTGAAACACACACACACACACACACACACACACACACACAGAGATTATTTTTAAAAATGGGATAAGAGAGGGACAAAAGAAATATTTGAAGAAATAATGGATGAAAATTTTCTAAAACTGATGAAAGATATCAACCCACAGAGCCCAGAAGTCTTAGCAAACCCTGAGCCATATAAGTAGAAAGAAAACTACACCTGGGCATGTCACAGTTCAGCTGTTGAAAACAAACAAACAAACAAACAAACAAACAAAAAGATAATGAGAAAATCAGCTGGTAAAAAACTCACCCATTATACCACAGGGGAAAATGCTAAAAATAAAGACCAACTTCTTATCAGAAACAAGAGACCAGAAGACAATGGGCCAATATCTTCAAAGTTCTGATTCAAACAACTGTCAAACTAGAATCCTATATCCAGTGAAAATATCTTCTATCCTTTAAAAATGAAGGCAAACATTTTCAGAAAAAGCAAAATCTAAAAGAACTTGTCACCAGCAGCCCTGCACCAAGAAATGCTAAAAGAAGTATTTTGGGCCAAAGGGAAATGATATAGATGAAGAAATAAATAGTACTAGAAATGGTAAATATGTAAAGATAAATATAAAATTCCATTTAAAATTATCTCTATTTTATATATGTATAAATGTATTTTTTTAGCTTTTATATGTGGGTATGTTTTATTTTAAATTATCATTGTTTCATACAGGTATATTTTACATACTATTGACAGCTTTCACGTAGTAACAGTACTGGGCTTAGAGAACACACAGGTATACAGTATATGTCAATAGAGTTACCAAGGGTGGGAGAAGTAAGTAGAATTATAATGTTTTAAGTTTCCTATGTTGTGAAGTACAGTATTACTATTTGGAGGTAGACTATAACAGGATAAAGATGAATATTCTGATCTCTTACATAACTATTAAAAAAGGGGCGCCTGGGTGACTCAGGCGTTAAGCGTCTGCCTTCGGCTCAGGTCATGATCCCAGGGTCCTGGGATCGAGCCCTCCATCAGGCTCCCTGCTCAGCTGGAAGCCTGTTTCCCTCTCTCCCACTCCCCCTGCTTGTGTTCCCTCTCTTGTTCTTTCTTTCTCTCTCGCTCTGTCAAATAAATAAATAAAATCTTTAAATAACTACTAAAAAAAATACAAAGGAATATAGCCTAAATTTTTTAAAGGAAATAAAATAGAATATTAAAAATACACAGTTCACCTAAATGAAGGCTAGAAGAAAAGAGAAATAATACATATCAGATATGCACAAAACAAATACCAAGATCATAAACTTAAACCTAACAATAAAATTTGAATATGGACTGTTGTAGCCACATTAAATTTACTGAAATTGATACTATTATAGTTGACTCTTAACAAAACGGGGGTTGGGTGCCAACCCCATTCCACCCCACACAGTTGAAAATTGGTGTATAACTTTCAACACCCTCAAAATTTAACTACTAATAGCTTACTGTTGACCAGCAGCCTTATGGATAACATAAACAGTCCATCAACACATATTTTGTATGTTATATGTATTATACGCTGTATTCTTACAATAAGTAAGCTAGAGAAAAGAAAATGTTATTAAGAAAACCATAAGGAAGAGCAAATACATTTACAGTACTGTACTCTGAAAAAAATCTATATTTAAGTGGACCCATGCAGCTCAAACCTGTGTTGTTTAAGGGTTAACAATACCGTGTTTACATAAGAAAATGTCTTTTCTTAAGAATTAAATGCTGAAAAAATTGGATATAAAAGAACATGGTGTCTGCAACTTACTCTTTAATGGTCCTGAGAGAGGGAGGGAAAAAGACAGAGATGGAGGTTTTTTTATATCTATAAAAGATTTCTTTACTTTACTTCATATATATATATATATATATATATATATATCTAGTTTATATATATATATATATATAAACTAGAATCCATTTTTTTCAGCCCAATGTGTATCACTGTTATACTTGCTTTTATACTTGCTTTTATAAAAGAAATTTTTCTTTATATTTTTTGTACAGGAAAATAAGACAAACTAAACAATCTATTGTTTGGGAATGCATACATTAAGAAAGCTTGAGGAAAAAGAGGCAAGGCATTAATAATGACTGAGCTCATGTGGTGAAGACCTCAGGGAGGGGCAGGGAGAGGAATCAGAGGTGAAACCCAGAGGGTGTGAGTAGATTCAAAAGCCCCCGTATTGATGTGGTTCTTGAGTTAAGTGGTAGTTCCACAGGAAGTCTTTACAGTATTTTATTTCAAAACTTGCATGTATGTTACATAGAATCTTCTGTATGAGTATGAGTCTATTACATTTTTTAAAGGGCAGAAATTGAGGAGGTAGAAGATCATCCAGTTTATAAAAATTAGTTTGAATTGGGACCAACTTTTATATTTAGTAAAGAACTAAACAAAAGCATTAAGATGGTCCCCAACCCTTACCTGAGCCAATTTTTTTATCAGATCCAAATTCCTGGATGTAGCTAATTAGAAGTATCTATTGACCACCAGTGTTCTCCCTTTCCCAACAACCTCAGCTACAAAAAAAAAAAAGAAACACTTCCCTGAAACACTTAATTTGAATTCTCTTGCTAAGACACAGTAACTCTGCAATGAATAAATTACGTGCAACATTGCTCTGCAAAGGAAAAATCTTCAGGTTATATAGATATAGCCCATTAAATAACTGACCATCATTACCCTATTTGGGGAACCTACAGGCATCCTTTCTGTATAACTTGGTATCACTTTCCACTAGCTGAGAGTCAACAGTATCCTTAAGAGTTTTATTAAATAAATTCAAGTATCCAAAGTCAAGAACCCATAAAATGTGAAATTATTCCAGGAACTGAGGGTAGTTGGGTAACATTCTTATACATCACAGAGTGCTTTAGTTGCTTAAAGCATTTAGTTAAAAAATAAAGAAAAACTAGAAAGAAGTCTTAGTTAGCCAAGTGAACATCCCAACTCTGTCACTAGTTTTCTAAGTAACTAAGAAAACCTTTTATTTCCTCTGCTTCAATTAACACACTTGAAAAGGGATGAGACCTGATTCTAAAATCAGAAGAATTACATCTAATAATCAAAGCTTCTAAGGCAAATGTGTTCTAGAAGGCATTATTAATTATAAATTTTATTAATGTTGACAACTTTACAAGATGCAAAACCAAAGCACAAGGAAGTTATTTTTCAGAGCGTTTCAATATTGCCATTATTCCAAAAACAACGAATATTCACTGAGAGCCTGCTATATACCAGATACTGTTTTAGGTACTGGAGTACAACAGTGAACAAAACTAACACATTCCCTCATCCTCATGGAACTTACGTGTGTTGATCTTACACACGAATGGGTTAGTGCCCTCATGTCAAGAGGCCAATAATAAGGTTTTGAAGCCAGCTAAAATTCTTGTGTGGATCCATAGCGAGTTATAAAGTGTCCTTGACACCATATACCTGGTTAATAGGGAATGTTCAGGGTAACATCCTGATGGTCATCTACTATCATCTACTATCAACCCCTCCGTGTTCTACAATGCGCGGCATGGCCAGCATCTGGCCAGAAGATAGGACATTTCCCATAGGTTTTCTAAGATGGTGGAAAACTTGATGCAGTTCTGAATAGGACAGCTGAGAAAAGAGAGGGTCCTTATATGCTACAAGGGTAGCATTTTCTACTAAATAATAAAGACTTTCCAATCTATAAGGGAGAAGTTATTATTGGAAATAGCACCTTTATTTATGGGGGACAGGCCCTTGTTCAATCATCAAAGCAAACACCACCCTAGTCCCACTGACTACCAATTAGTCATTAACTACTTCAGAGGGGATTAGCCAAAGAAAGGAGGAGGAAGAAGAAACAAAGGTAGGGTGGGAAGGAGAAATGGAAGGAGAGGGGAGAAGAGAACATATGGCTTTAAAAAAAAAATCATCAATGGACTTCTAGTTACGAGAAATTAAGAATGCGTCCGCATTCCCAAGTGTTTCAGCCCCAGTCACACCTCCAAACTGTCTGTGACCACAGCATGGAACTGGGAGACCGTCAAGTCCAAGATTGGAGCAGGCCTCCCCTCACCTCACGGACGCTCCTGGAAACACCAGCCTCACCTGGCTGCCTGGTTCATCTCCTTCTTTCTGCCCCTGTGATCGGAGACTATGAGATGTCAATAGTTCAGGACCAAAGACTTTTTATTTTCAAAATGTCAACTCGAAACAAGGACAGACTGTAAGTATGTGTATGTCAGAGAAGAACAGACACAAATTGATAAAGTTCACTGATCTTTTTAAATTGCACTTCTGGGCATGTGAGAATGAGGACATTGCTGTGAGTCTCAGATGAACCAGGCCCTCAGTAACTGCAAGGAGCAGTGACAAGTCTCGACAGCACTGTGAGCAACTTCCTTCCATCTTGAATACAGCTACAAAATGCTAGCATTCTCTATCAGTACATATGCTGAACACAAGATGTCCCAAAATACATAGCCCGGCCCGACTTGAAAACGAGCGGAGTTGCATCAGGTAGCTTCTAGTAGCGTTCTTTACTGTCTTCATGGTTCTAAGATGGTAGCTCTGAAAATGGAAATGAAATCCAGTCCCTGCTTCTTGGAGGCTTCCTCAGGGCTCCTGCTCAGGTCTGGACAAGGAGGGTCCCAGACTTCTCTGCAGTACTCCCACTCTAAAGGGGCAAGAGCGAAGCCACTCCTCAGACTCATACAAAGGTCTGTATTTCAAGTGCAAACTACACAGATCTGCATTCTTTTTCAGCCCAATGTGCTATCACTGTTATACTTGCTTATTAACCCACTTACTCCCTCCTTCAAAGGCTCTCAGAAAAGAGAGTCCTGGGAAGGCTACTTCTAAGGTTTGCTCTAATAACATGTGCTGCTTATGGAGTACTGACTATGTATGAGACACTGTACTAACTGTACTTTTTAATTTAATCTCCATAACACTTTAAGGTAGATATTATTAATCCCATTTAACAGATTGGGAAACTGAGGCTTAGAAAGTCAAATTATTTGCCCAGGGTCATACCTCTGTTTAGAATCTTGGGATCTGTCCTGCCAAAGTCCATACCTTTAAGCACTATTCTATACTTGGAGGGAGAGCAGAACCGTGGGTCAGAAAGGGCATGGGCTTCGCAGTCTGAAGCCCTGCCACTAGTTGGTGTGTGACCCTTTGTTATTTCACTTCTCTATGCCTCTATCACTTCATCTGCAATGTGGGAATAATCATTCCCACCCTGCCTTTGCCCCAGGGTTGGAGGCAGTATCAACAGCTGCAGCTGTGTTCTAATGTAAGTCCCTTTCTCTTGGACGAACTTCCTTGTCCTCTGCTCAAGGTTGGGAATGAGAGGTGAAGAGTTGCAGGAAAAGGAGGTCTGAAGCTAAGCCCTGTATCTTCTTTTCAAATGTTGTACTTGCCTTTTGTTAACTGTATGGGGAAACATGGACTCTGATGTTTGAACACGAATTCTACTAATATTAAAGGTATCTACTAATATTAAAGTTATCTAGACATGAAATTAATCCAAACAGGCAAATACATAGTATGTGCTCAATAAATACCTAAAGAAAGGGCAGAAGGAAGGCAGGCAGTGAGCAGACAACACTGGCATTTTCTCTTGATCTCTTTTAGGCTGTGGCATTTCATATCCTATGCATGGAACTAATTGCTTCTCTGATTCTATCAAATTAATTTGGCCAGAGCAATTTAATTTCACTTTGTCATTAGCAATGACAAAGAACTTAAAGCAACACAGTGACAGTATTCTTAGCCAAACCATTATATTCTATAGTTTGAACAGCCCTATGATTTTTCCCAACTGAGGCATCAGGCCAGAACTGGCCTATTTTCTTGAAATTTCAAATTGCCTAATTGAAGCAACACTCATGGAGACCAAATACACACACACACACACACACACACACACACACACACACACACACACAAAGAGCTTATCTAAAAAGGAAGTTACCAACAGTACCTAATAAAATCCCAGCACACGTTTATTCCTACAGTCATTGGTTAACAAAATGCTGATGCAGAAAAAGATCCTTAACAACCTACTAGTGAGGACTTTGGGGAACTCTTGGAAGAAATACACACTGAGCTTAAGAGGCGAAAAATGAATTTATGATGGTTTGCTTAAAAGCAATATTTGAATAAAGAAAATAAAAGACAGTAAGTACAACTAGATAGGATCTCTAAACATACAGTGGGGATTTGGGCGTACACAGAAAATGAAACATTCATCATCTTGCATGAAACACACCTGTGGCTGAAGCTCACAAAATTAACCCGTTTTCCCCACTCTTAAAATTGCTAAAAAGAGCAAAAAATGCCAACATAGATCAGTTCAAAACATTTTTAACATTAGGAACGTAGTGAATCCTATCTATCTCGAAGGCCACCTGTAAGGAAAGCCACCATTCGAAGGATGGCATTTGTGTTCAGTCACATGGCATCATCACTCCAGTGCCTGATCTATTATGACTCAGACCCAGGTCTGTAAGGATGAGTGGCTGCCTCTGCGACAGGAGAAGGGAAACAAGAGAGAAGGAACAGAACATTTCTCCTGCCATTCCCAAAGCCTGTTCATACCCTCCCCCTCCCATCCTGGAGGCCCCCAACAGGCTCCACCCTAGTTGCAAATGGGCCCCAAAGTTAAACTTCTGGAAAAGACCTGGGAAATGTGCATAGTCAGAAATGGAGGGGTTGAGTGTGAGGCCTGGGGGCGCTGCGTGGCTTACCTCTGAGATCTCTCTCCTCACCTGGTCTAACTCAGTCCTGCTAAAACTGTTCATCATAGCACAATGTTCAGACGCAAAATGTCTCCCCTCAGAGTCAGAGGGCTTTACGTGAAAAGTATTACATTGTCAAGAGATCATTCATTTCTGATTGAGATGGCACTGAAGTACCAAACACTGGGCACAAAATCAGAGCCTATTAATACTTACCAGAGACAAAAGTAAATAAACACAAAGGTTTAATTAACCTTATGCAACAGAAGATGGAGTACCATGGGTACCATGCCCCATAATAAGCAGGATACAGGAAACGCAAAGAACCCCCAATAAATGCATTGGGTTTTTTTGCGGGGGGAGTGTAGTGGGGGAGTAGCTACAACTTTTATTGTACATAGGATACCAGGAATTACATAAGAAGCTGCGTTGCAAATGTTGGACCCAATAAAAGCAATTGAAATTGATTCTGGAATGTGGTTAAAGTACTTTATCTAATCTATTAATAAATAAGAAGATCTTTCATTAGTTGGCAGGAGGACAGTTGCTACTAGCCAACTTGATTCTCCTGAAAACGGCAAAGACTTGCATGCACTTTTTTCAAATTAAAGCCCTAAAGTCCCAAAGTACTGTTTCTGGAAACAGACGTTACCATTCAGTGTCATACTTTTCCTGAACAGGCCGAGAAAGTCTCCTTTCACCTGTTCCCCAACATGGGGGGGGGGGGGGGGGGGGGAGAAAGTGTGTATTTCCAATATTTTTTATTGAAACTTTTTTAAAAAGTGAAGAGTTTGGAAATCTCATGATAAATCAGAAATTGTTGATCAAGAGTGACCATCTAAGGAGAATGCAAAAATGAAATTATCCTTCCAGGCCACCTTGGGTGGCCTATACTTGGAAACCTGAAATAACCAAGATTCTTCACTGTTCAGCGAAGGTACCTAGAAGATTTAGTAAATGAGCTTAACAAGATGCCCTATAGCTTGTGAGCAAGAAAGGAAGTCAATTGTATGTATGCCTGACTGAGGAATCCGCCTCATCCTCCCTTCCCACATACGGCTCCATCTGGGCTGGCTTGCTAGTCTCCAAACTCAGTTGAGACCGCACCAAGAATCAGACACCTGCGAGGTGCCACCCACCTTCCAAGTGTGCCCTCTCCCCTCTCCACTCCCAGAGCCCGACCCAGGACTGCATTATCTCTGGGGACCAAAGAGCAAACAGACCTTCAAAAGAAAAAGAGGGAGAAGTGGGTCTGCATTATATAACAATGTACAGCAAATAAGGCTTCTAGAAAACGAAAGTAGAGAAAGGAGGGGCAGGGGTCGGGGGAGGCATGGGGAGCAGGGCGTCGCGGAGCTTCCGCAGCCACTTACTCGAAGGCGAAGAAGAGTCCGCTAGTGACCAGGATGAGGATGAGAGTCAGGTAGAAGACGCCCGTCTGCCGGGCCATCATGATCCTGCCGTTGCAGAAGAACTTGTTTCTTCCCGGGAAAACCTCCCATTTCCTCCGGGCCGCGATTTTCTTCTTCTTGTGGGGCGACTCCATGGGGGAGGAGCTGTGGGTGCTGATCTGACTGTACTCGCAGTCTTTCATGGGCCCGCCGCCGCCGGGAGGCATCCACGAGGGCAGCCGGCTGGGGGCGCACGCCCCCAGAAGCCCCCCGGCCGCGCGGGCCCCGCCGAGCCACGACCGCCGCCGGCCGCCCGGCCGCCCCCCGAGCCGCGCCGCCGCGGCCCCTACGCCGGCTCCCGGCTCGGCGACAACTTTGCCGAGGACACCCAGGTTAACCCTTGCAGGAGTCCAGCTGTCATAGCCGGGTCCCCCTCCGGGAGGGACGGTGCTCGCCCGCAGCCCGCGGCGCCGGTCCTCAGTCGCTTCCAGCCCGCGTACCGGGGCTCCGGGGCCCCGCGGGGCGCGAGGGGCCGCCCGGCCGGCCCCCGGCTCGCCACGCGCCCGCCCCCTCGCACAGCCGCCCGCTCGGCCCCGCCGCCCTCGGCCCGCGGGCCGCGCCTCGGCTCCGGCCCGCCGACCCCCGAGCGCTGCGCCCCGAGGGGACACGAGGCGGCGGCCCCGGCGGCGGCTTCCTCGGGAGCCACTTCGGGGCCGCGGCCAGGTTTATTCTAATCCTTCCTCCCGGCGGCGGATCCTCCCCAGGAGAGAGCGATGGAAACTGGGAGGCAGCTCGCGGCACCGGCAACCCCTCCCAGGGGTGGGTGGGGAAACCGAGCACGTTATTCTGTCAGGAGCGGGCTCGGCGACAGCCCGGGCGCTGCTCGCGCTGCGACCCCGCGCCGGCGCGCCTGGCCGCCGAGCCCAGACCGCGGCCCCCGCGCGAGGCTGCCGGGGCCGCCCCGGCCGAGGGTCGCGGCGGCGGCTCGCGGGCTGCACTGCCAGCGGTTCCCTGGCTCCCTCCTGCCCCATAGGGGCCGGGCCGGGAGCAAGGAGGGCCGCCGGGGGGCGGGGGAGCGGGGGAGCGGGGGAGCGGCGGAGCGCGTCTCTGGGCCGCGGGGCGAGCGCCACAGACACTTGTTTGCAAGGCTCAGCCCCGGCGCGCGCGCGGCGCTCGGAGCGGGTCCGCCTCCTCCCAGCCGGGTGGGCGGCGGCCCTTGCCGAGCCAGCCCGGCTCCTCCTCCCGCTCCTCCTTCTCGCCGGCGAAGCCCGGCACCGGCACCGACTCCGTGGGGTCCCCGCCCCAGTCCCCTCGGGCGGGCCCGGCGCGGCCCCCCGGGAAGGCGCTGGGCTCCCCCTGGCATCGCTCGTGGACCGCTCGCGTCGGTGCCCGCGGGCCGGCCGCGGCGTGCACTCGCCCGCAGACTCGGTCCGCCTCCCAGCCTCTCCTCCGGGTTTATTCCCTGCCGCAGCTGCCGCCTCGGCACTCACACACACACACACATTTACGCAGCAACACGCAAATCCATTCTTGCCACTCCCGGGGACCTGAGGAACCCGGGCGGAGAGGTGACCCTCCCCGGGCCTGCCCGGGCTTTCCTCTTCCTCCCCCAGCGGGGCGCGTGGTCGACTTGCGGGGAGCCCTACTGCTGCCCGGGAATGGGCGGGGGTGGCCGGCGACGGGACGGGGAGAGGTGGTACGAGGCAGGCCTGACTCCGGGATGAGGGGCCGGGGTCTCGGGGCCCGGCCGGCTTCCAGGTTTTCCCGCAGGGAGAGTGGAGCGGTCTGGGTCCCCTCCGGCCCCGGATCCCTGCCTCCGGCCCGGAGGACAGGCCCGTGGCGGCCAGGCTCTGCGGGGGTTGCTGCCTCCCCAACCCTTTCTTTCTCACTTCTCCGACACGGGCGCTCGCGATTTACTCGCTTTATTTCTCCCCTTTCCCCTGCGAGCTCCCACGGCAGCAGAGGGACCGACCGCTTTTCTCTCCAGCTCGCGCTTCCCCTGGCCGTCCCGCCCCGCCCCACGGTCCCGGCCGATCCGCCGGTGAGCTCGCGCCCTCCCTGGCTTTGCCGCGGGGTCGAAGCCCTCGCGTGGTGGGAACAACCAGTGGGCAGCGGAAAGCAAAGGCAGCCGGGCGGAGACGCTCGGTTTTCCGCGCCCCACTTTCCTTTCGCCGCCCACTGGGATGTGTAGTTCTTCCTCTCGCCGTCTGGCTCCGAGAGGAAATACGACTTGAGGACCAAAAAACTACAAATCCCTGCATCCCCCGCGACGAAAGCGGGAGAGGCGCGGTGCTGGGCGTTCTGGTGCTCGGAGACGGGAGATGGGAACTAACAAAGGGAATGGTGGGGAGCGGCTGTGCCTTCCCGGTGCTGGGCACTTTACACGTTGCACACGTTCTTTATCTAACCTTTGCTGCAACTCTGCGAGGCACTATCGTATCCAGTTTAGAGAACGCTCATACTTGCGGGAGATCTCAAAGTGCCCCGGTGGTGGAGATGAGAGTGAACCCAGAGCGCCGAGAAATTTCCTTTAGGAAGCGCTGCGTCGTTGAGCAGAGTCAAAGGTAGATGAGACTGGTTTATCCAAGAGAAAAAGAACTGGGGCCAATTGGAAAGAGCTTCCTGCAGTCAGGGGAAAGTGGTAGGGATGGTAATTATGGTAGGACATGAAATTATAAGGTGTTATGAAAAAAGTGGCATTCACAAGGGTCCATTCCAGAGCAGGTTAAGGGAATGGGTCGGATCTTAAACCTACAATCAGAATTGGGTTTGAATGATTTTAGATTTTGTATGACAGATGAACAAATGATAGGAACAATTAAGTACTTTGTGACTGCACTATTTAAAAACAGTGACAATAACTGGCAAGGCTTAGACATTTCAAGTGAAAGGTCTCATATGCTTACGTGTTCTTTAGCTCATGGGATCAAGGGGATGTTACTCTCACGCAATTTATAGAACATACCTTTTCTCCCCGTGTCCAATCAATATACTAGATCCATCAATTTCCTGGCTTTAAAAAGACTTCTATTTTGGTTCTCAGTGACGCCTTAGTTTTTCTGGCATCACCGTTATACTTTTAAAAAGTCCTTCTCTGTTAGAGATACTAAAGTATTTGCAAGTGCTTTAAAATACTCCAGCCCATCCATCCCCAAAACCATGACCATATGGATGAAACAATACTGGCAAACTATGGAAAATTGTTTACACTGGGTGATACATCTGAATTAGTTATGGATTGCCGCAAATCACCACAGATTTAGCAGCTCAAAACAACACCAGTTTATTATCTCACACTTTTTATGGGTCAGGTGTCCAGGCACCTAGGGTCCTCAGCTTAACCTACCATCAAGGTGGTGACAAGGCTGTGTTTTACCTGGAGGCTCAACTCCAAAAGTATCCGCTTCCTTGCTCACTCAGGTCACTGGCAAATTTCATTTCCTTGTAGCTGTAGGACTGAAGACCCTGGCTTTTTGCTAGCTGTCAACTGGAGACTGCCCTCAACTCCTAGAGGGCACCTGGAGTTCATTGTCACATGCCCTTGCCCAACATGGCCACTGACTTCATCAAGCTAGCACTGAGAGTCCCCGGAGTAAGTTTGTTAGCAAGATGGAATCTTACATAACATAAGTCATCACACAGGGGTGACATCAAACTGCTATATTCTGTTGGTTAGGAAGCAAGTCACAGTTTTTGCACACACTCAAAGGAGAGGATTATACAGGGTATGGATACCAGGATGACAGAGCCACGCTAGTGTCTGTCCACCACAGGGTACAAGAGGATCCGTTATGCTAGTCTTATCTACGTCTACTTGTATTTATGTTTGAAATTTTCCATAATAAAAAGAAATAAGTTATTCCTTGTTTCTTCTCACTGCATGTTTACTTAGACCTATGGCGATAGATTCACTTAGGACACATACCTAAAGAAGTTCATTAGAACCTGAAGTGATGGCCACGGATTTTAGCTCACCATCTAAAAACTACTCTATAAGGTATGGTAGAGTTTACTCATTCATTCATTTCACAATTGTTCATTTAGGGGCCTAGTCTGTGCCAGATCTGTTTTAAGTACTATTTTAGCGGCAGGGACATAAAAGGATCCCAAACAGACATTTACATTTGAGGACTAGAGGGAGAGGTGGGGAAAACAAACAATAAATGCAAATAAAATGCAAAAAACAGAAGCAAATAAATACTAAATGATAAGACAATTTCAGAGAGTAATTACAAGAAAAAAAAGCAGCGTCGTGGGATAGAGAGAATTTGGTGGGGAGACACTTGAGCAGAAAACCAAGTGATGAGAAACAGCAAGTGCAAAGGCCTCAAGGCAGATCAAGCCTGGAAAATTCTAGGGGTACAAAGAAAAGACAGTCTGGTTGGAACAGAGTGAGGAACAGGTAAGTGGTAAGAGGGAAGGCTGGGAGGATACAGGATCAGTGAGGTGCCTGGAATTGACTCCACATGCACTGGGAAGGCACTTAATCAGTGACCACCACTTGTATTAAGTGGTGACGGGTCAGAAAGAAGAATAACTTACAGTACTTGGCCTTTGAGGAATACACAGATTCTACACTGTAATGCTACAAGGACCTCAGTGCATCTAGAATAATAAACTTGAACATTGGTTTTGCATACGAGAAAACTGAGGCCAAGAAAGGGAATGCCCTCCTAAGAATTCCTTGAGAATGCCTCACAATAGCAAATAATCCATAAGCAAATCTTGAAAGAGTGCATTCTCTGATTTAAAACTTTAGAAAACTGACAACAAACAATTATTTAGTGCCTTTCATGTGCAAGACAGTATGATGAATAAGTTGAATGTGGCAGAGAAGCTATAGTTTAGTTTGAGAAACAAGATGGAGACACGTAGAAAGTAAATAATGAATCCCTTCGTGATGCAATAAAACTATCTTTTCTGGCGTATCTTCTTGTATTGGGCAGTATCCTGGTTCTTTAGACATTTAGCTCACGAGATACAGAGGACAACCCAATGAAGCAAGGATTCTTACCGGTATTTCACAGAGGAGTAAACAAGCTCAGAGAAGTGGGATGCTGTGCCCAGGGGTTCATAGCTAGTAAGTAACTGAATCAGGATTCTTCAACCAGGCATATATGTGTGATTCCAACCCTTTCTACTCCAGCCTGCTACACAATGGAAAGAGTATACTGTGTCTGACTGGCTGCCAACTGAGTAGACTTTGCTCAAAGTGGGGCTGTGGGCTGTGGCAATTTGGATAGGCAGAACCAAGGGGGCTAGAATCTTGGGGCAATGGGAGTGGTGGGGGAAACACATGACAGTTCTAGCTGGACTAGAACCGACAAGATTCAAGAGCAAATAGTTTACTCGAGAAGGGATTCCAGAAAACATCGGGGACAGTGAAGTGAAATAGAAGGAAAGAATCTTCTAGAGCATGCATTATGAAGCAAGTTACCACGACAGGTGACTGAAGCTCAAACCCTCCAGGGAGCACTGGGGAGTGGTGCAGAACACACCTCACAGTTCCCCACTGGTGGGGTGAGGAAGCTGACCTTTATCTACCAACCCAGCTGCTGCTAGTTGAGAGCTCCCTCTGGGAGCATTACTTTATCTTCTTAACATCCGACCACCCTCCTAAAGCTGACATAGTCAGCACCGCCATGGGCACTCAGAGCACCAAGCTGGGCCTCCCTGGATTGCTGGGGGTATCTTTGATTCCACGGGTCTTTCCCTGTTTACCTGACTCGGTGGGCCCACTGACAACAAGGTTATGTTATTAACAAAATTAGAGCTTTGTTCCTTTCATCTGAGCAGCTCAAAGCATTCCACAAACCCACGTCAGTAATTCTCAGAATTTACCTCCAGGCAGCCAGGAGGAAGAATGATTTTATGTATGGTGAAAGGGGAAGGCATTCAGATCCAGGACATTAGATAATTTATATACTTTTTGAGGTCAGGATGAAAGTGTACCCAGAGTGGTCAAAGTACGTAGAGGTCAAAGGGACACAGTCCTATAAGGAGAACCTTGAAGTCACCAGAAAAGGGTTTCTTCTGAGAGTTCCAGGACGGCAGGAAGTAACTGCTGAAACTCCTATATCAAATAGGATTCAATTCTCCAGAAAATCAGACACCCTAATTTCTTCCAACCCAGAGAGTTATCTCACATTTTTACATGTGCTCAGCACATCTGGGAACATCAGGGGTCAAAACACGTAAGATGTTTAAAGTAATAAACTCAGGGCTATAGGAAAAAAGTGGATGAAGCAGGAAAAACTTAATCCAAAATTTTCTTGTAATTTTCCCCAAGTGAGTTTTTCTTGCCTTTTAACACTAAAAAAAAAAAAAATTACTTTTTGGTATTTTCATGAAAATAATACGTGTGCATGGAAAAGATTTTTCCTCGCACAATTTTGAAGAAGCATGTCCATATGGCTTCCAGCTACAGGTGCTGGATAAAGCTGGAATGTGCCTGAAGCCCAAGCCAAAACTGACCCCCAAAATACAGCCACTTGTTAATTGAGAAGCCGAAGAGTATGCACTCAGTTTTAAAGCAGCAAAAAATATAAAGAGGGACAAAGTCTCCAAAACTCCTTTGCTGATTACTCATAAAACATGCAACAGAACAGTAAGCATGATGGCGAAAGGAGAGGTTTCCTATGGGCGATGAGAAAGAACAGTTCCGCTCCCATAACGACGCACCTGCTGGAGGACACGGGAGAGTAAAGCTCCAAGTTCTGCGAGAGGTTCCAACTCGAGAGCCCCGCCCGGGTGGTCAGAACACCTGCAGCTGTGGCCGACGCCCATCTGCTCCTCGGAGGACCCGAGCATAACAAACACTTCTCTCAACTGAAAATTCTGCTTAGTCAGAAAGAATTCCCAAAGAATCCAAAGTGGATTTCAGAAATTTCTTGTCTCCTCTGTAAAGAACGGGTTTTGAGAGATGCCTAATGCTATTTCTGAATGAAAGCTAGCCAGTACAATAACGCGCGGGACTTTTATTTATTCTCTGAATACAGGGAAACCCAAGTCCATATACAAATTTTCTTGGCATCCTTGGCATTTCTGGGAAATAAAAACCTCATTGGAATGAAAAACTGAAAGCTACCTACCTCGAAGGTTGGTTGCGAGATCAAAAAAAAAATACGAAAGTGCCTTTAAATAATAAATGTATAAGTATTAATTGTATTTTTTATTATTTTCCCTTTTCTCCAATGTTTTTACTATTTATGCTGTTTTCTTTCAAAAGGCAATTGAGACCTTTATGAAAGCATCTACTTCTACTCATTTGGATTTCTCTAGTCAATAGCCTAACTCCTAATTCAGAAAAAAAAAAAAAAAACGTATGTCTTTGTCCTCCCAAAAACATCCTGTAACTATACATTTGTAAAATCTGAAGTTAATTCCTGTTTGGGGTGTAAACATATCAGGGATGTTCTTAATTATAGGTAAATCAATGAGATAAAGAGTGCAAATATATTTCCAGAAATTTTCCTTTTTATAACTTTCTATTGTAAGAAACATTTTAATTTGTTCTAGTACAGACTTATTTCTAGATTTAAAATCATTTCACAACATAACATATTAAGTTATGCTTTAGCTCTCTTACATCTTTTCTGGAACGACATAGATATGTTATTGGGTTTCTGTGTGTTTGCTTTTTAATTTATTTGAGAGAGAGAGAGTGAGCGAGAGGGAGAGAGTAGGAGCAGGGGGGGAGGGACAGAGGGAGAAGCAGACTCCCCGCTGAGCAGGGAGCCCGACGTGGGACTTGACCCCAGGACCCTGGGATCATGACCTGAGCCGAAGGCAGATGCTTAGCCTACTGAGCCACGCAGGTGCCCCTAAGTTAGTGTTTTTTTAAATAAGCAGCATTATTTCAACCTTTCTATTTAGCCTAGTTAGATAGGTTGAAAAAAAAATAAGGTTATGCATTTTGGTAGAATATCAGTGAAGTGATCTTGTGCCTTCTCAACATCAGGTCAAATGACATTGGTTTGTCCCAATATTGGTGATATTCATTTTGATCATTAGGGTAAGATAGTTCCACCAGATTTTTTCAATATAAAGTTATTATTTTGGGGTGACTCAGTTTAGTGTCTGCCTTTGGCTCAGGTCATGATCCCGGGGTCCTGGGATTGAGTCCAGCGTTGGGCTCCTTGCTCAGTGGGGAGCCTGTTCTCCCTCTGCCTCTGCCTTCTGCTCCCCCTGCTTGTGCTCGCTCTCTGACAAATAAATAAATAAAATCTTTTTAAAAAAGAAAAGAAACAAAGGTATTCTTTTTCCTTCATAATTAATAATTACAAAGAATGTAAGTATCTTGTTCTTCGTCAAACTCTCACCCACTCGTTTTACCAATTGATGATTTCCTAATTTCCTTTCCTACCTTCTTTCCTTCTCTCTCCCTCTCTCTCTCTCTCCCCCCCCCCTTGCTCCCTTTTGTCCCTGTCCCCCTCCTGCCCCCTTTCTTGGTACTTCACAGTAAGGAAGAACTTTCCCTTCTTCCCCATTTATGTATCTGTTCACTCATTCATTTCAATCAGAATGGCCTCGTAGATGTTTGTATTATTCAATGTGTTATTATCAATAGTTATTTTGATACTCAGATTGTTCCAGATTTGGCCCTTTCAAGCTAAGTCCTGAGTAATGTGATGTGACCCGATCATTCCTTGCTTCCCCACTAACTGACTCAATCCACTGTTCCAGGCTCATCTTGCCCTTTCCCTGTCTTAGTCCTGCCAGTCACTTCTCCAAGGGGTCCTAGTTCGTTTTAGTGGAAAATATATACGTGCTTGTATACCTCTATTTATTGCCATCGCTGTAAAAACATTGGCACGCATAGAGATGTGCATTTATTTTTCTCAATGTTAAAAACCATGTTTTTAAACTGATACATGCGATTCTAATTAAGAACGATGGGCTATATGGCATGGTTTTCTACTTTCTGTACTTGAAGACCTGTACCATTATCCTCAGTATATTTATTCATTTCCTCAAGCCTAGAATACAAAAAAGATTTCAGAACTACTAGCCCATGCCACCATGAAAAGCAAACCAGAAAACTAGAATTGAATAATTATTTACAGTCCTTTCTTTTATATTTTAAACAAAATAAATAAGTAAACGAATAAATAAAGATTGGACATCCTTGCATTGTTTTTAACCTTAGGAGAGCGCCTCAGATATTTCATTGAGGGGGTTTCCTTCTATTTCTGGCTTGATGAGTTTATATATACATAGATGTTGAATTTTCTAAGATGTTCTTTCTGTACCTATTGAGATAGTTTTCTCCTTGATTCTGTTAGGTATGATGATAATTACATTGACTGATAACTGCTAAAAAAATATACATTTCTGAGATAATCCTCACTTGTTCAAAATGTATTATCCTTTCCTATATTGCCGGATTTGAATTAACAATATTTTGTGGAAAATAAGTTGCAGCTATGTTACGAGGTTTATCGGCTAGTGATGTTTGTTTGTTTATTCTGTTATGTCTTTGTCTGGTTTGGTTTCAGGATTCTTCTCCTGGCCTCATCAAACAAGACAGCAATTGTTTACTTATCTATTTTTTTTCCCAAGAGGGTTTTGTAAGGCTGCTATTATTTCTCATTTAAATGTTTGATAGTGGGGCGCCTGGGTGGCTCAGTCAGTTAAGCACCTGACTCTTGATTTCAGCTCAGGTCATGATCTCAGGGTCCTGGGATCAAGCCCTGTGTCAGGCTCTGCCCTGAGCGTGGAGTCTGCTGGAGATGCTCTCTCTCCCTCCCCCTCTGTGCCCTCTTTCTTCCCCCCTCCTACATACACTCTCTCTCTAAAAAATAAAAATAAAAAAGAAATAAAAGAAATAAAATCTCTTCTAAAAAATAAAGACAAATGTCTGATAGAACTCATCAGTCAATTATTTTGGTCCTGGAATGCTATTTGAGGGAAATGTTACACAACAAATTCAATGTCTTCAAAAGATATAAAATGATTCTTCAGTTTCTATTTCATCTTGTTTCCGTTTGGGCAAGTTATGCTTTCCAAGGAATTTTTCTTTTTCATTTAAGTTGTTGGATATCGTGGCATAGAGTTGCTCATGATATTCTCCTGTTACCCATTTAATGTCTATAAGATCATTTATTGTAAATATTGGCAATTTTCTCAATCAGCCTTGCTAAGTGTTTATCAATTTTATTAATTTTTTCAGAAAACTGAATTTTTCCCTTGTTAAGGTAAGCGAGTGTTTGTTTCCTATTTCATTTCATCTTTATAATTTTCTTCCATTTGTTTACTTTAGGTTAAATCTGCTTATTTGTTTCTAGATTCTTAAGTCAGAATCTTAGATTAATTTTACTTCTTTTTTCTTTTCTAATAGAAGTATTTAAAACTATAAATTCTCCCCTAAAAATCACCTTAACTGCATCCCATAAATCTTAATATGTTATATGTTCATTATCAGAGCTCCAAGTATTTTCTAATTTTCCTGGTGATTTTTCTTTGTCTATCCATGTTTTATTAAGTAGCGAGTTGTTCTATTTCTACATATCTCATTGTTATTGATTCCTAATTTTTTTGTGGTCAGAGAACATTCTCTGTAAGATTTTAGTTCTTTTAAATTTATTAAAACTTGTTTTATTTTCCAGCATATGGTCGGTATGTCATGATTCCAGGTACACTGGGAAAGAATGCGTTTGTGCAGTTCTTGGGTTCAGTATTCTTTAAATGTCAGTTAGGTCAAGGTAACTGATAATTTTGTCAGGTCTTCTACATCCTTACTAATTTTTACTCTAGTTCTCTCATTTATTGAGGGAGAGGTGTTAAAATCTCCAACTATGATTGTATGATTGTGGATTTGTGTATTTTCCCCTTAGTTCTTGGTTTTTGCTTCATGTTTTTGGAAGCCCTGTTGTTAGGAGCATACGTATGTGTGATTATTTAATTGTTATGTATTCCCAATGAACTAGCCACTTTATTGTTACAAATATATTTCTCTTCTCTAGTTATATTCCTATTGAAGTCAAAATTGTCTAGTGTTAATTTAACCAGCCCACCTTTCTTTTTTTTTTTTAAAGATTTTATTTATTTATTTGATAGAGAGAGCAAGAGAGCACAAGCAAGGGGAACAGTAGAGGGAGAGGGAGAAGCAGGTTCCCCGCCAAGCAGGGAGCCCGATGCGGGGCTTGATCCCAGGACCCTGGGATCACGACCTGAGCCGAAGGCAGATGCTTAACCATCTGAGCCACCCAGGCGCCCCACCAGCCCACCTTTCTTATGTGTACTGTTTGTTTGGTAAATCCCTTTTCCCATTATTTGGCTTTCGACCCCTGTGATACTTTATGAAAGCATAATTTTTTTAAATAGCATATGGTTAGGTTTTGCTTTGTTATCTAGTCTGGCAATCCCTGTTTTTAATGGGAGTATTTAATACATTTACATTTAGTGTATTTATTGATATGATTGGATTTGGGTCTACCATTTTATTTGTTTTCTATTTGCCTGAGCTGATCTTTTGTTTCTTTGCTACTTTTTTCCTGCCTTCTTTTGGTTTTATAAAAAAAAAAAACTTTGTAACATTCCATTTTAGTTCCTCTATGGGCTTTTTAGCTATAACTCTTTGTCTTCTTTATTAGTGGTTTCTCTAGGTATTAAAATACGTATACTCATCACAATCTTTAGAGTTAGTATAGTGTACATTTTAAAATCTTGAAGTAGTATAATGTTATTTACCTCTGTTTTGTACACTTGATGTCATTTATTATAACTATATGCTTTACAAGCCACAAAATATATGGTGACCCGATTTTTGCTTTAAATAACATTTGGCGGGGTGCCTGGGTGGCTCACTCAGTTAAGCGGCTGCCTTCGGCTCAGGTCATGATCCCAGGGTCCTGGGATCGTGTCCCGCTTCAGGCTCCCTGCTCAGCGGAGAGCCTTCTTCTCCCTCTCCCTCTGCCTGCCTCTCTGCCTACTTGTATTCTCTTTCTGTCAAATAAATAAATAAAATCTTTAAAATAAATAAATAAATAAATAAATAACCATTTGGCACTTAAAAACATCAAGAGAAGAAAAAAATAGACTTTTATATTTAGCCACATATTTAACATTTCTGATTCTCTTTATTCCTCTCCGTAGAAAGAAATTTCCACATGATGTCAATTTATTTCAGCCTAAAGAAATGCTAAAGAAAACTTTTCTTTATCTGATATTATTTTAGTTTACTTTCACTTTCTAAGGCTATTTTGATTGGATTTAGAATTCTGGGCTGATGGGCGTTTTATCCTCAGAGGTTTAAAGATAGGATTCCACTGGCTTCTGGTATTCATTGTTTTTGATGAGAAGCAAGTTGTTTGTGCTATTGTTCCCCAATTTGTGATCTATCATAAAAAGTGCTACTCTCAAGACTGTTCGTCAGTTTGACTGCGATATGCCCTGGCATTTTCTTTTTTATTTATCTTGCTTAAGTTTTGGAGCTTCTTAGGTCTGTAAGTTTATATTCTTCACACAATTTGGGAAAATTTTGGTCATTATTTTTTCAAACATTTGTATATGGCCCCATTCTGTCTCCTCTCATTCTGAGACTAATTCCACATACGTGAAACTACTCAGTATTGTCCCACAGATGAATGAGGTTCTGTGTATTTAGTTTTTAAAAAGTCTTTCTTCTGTGTGTTCTTCAGATCAGGTAACTTCTATCAATCTGACTTCAAGTTCAATGACCCTTTCTGCTGCTATCTGCAATTTGTAATTAAACCTATCCAGTGAATTTCTTATTTCAGATATTTTATTTTTCAGCTCTTGAATTTCTGTCTGGTCCCTTTTTAGAGTTTTTCTTTCCTGCTGAGCTTTGTCCATCTGTTGATTTAGCATGATCATATTTTCTTTTAAGTTCTTGAACATATTTACAAGCACTCTTTTAAAGTCCTTGTTTGCTAATTCCAACATCTGAGTTATCTCATGGTCGGTCTCTATTCATTGGTTTTTCTCTTGTACATGGGTCACATTTTCTTCCTTCAAATGTCTAGTAATTTTTTTTATTGTTGCTGCATATTATAAATGCTACCCTGTTGAGAGTATGGAATTTTTTTTATCTTTAGATTTTTTTTTTCTTTTGGATGGTTAATTTACTGACACAGCAGCTTGAACCTTTCAAGGTTTGTGATGTGGATCCAGCAGTCTTTACACTAGGGCTAGAGTAACCCTATTCCTAGAACGTTGAAATTTTGGCAGGTTGAGTACCCAGGATGCTCAGCGAGGGCTTTCCGCTGGGTTGTTGGAATTCCTGTATCTCTCGGTACTCTAAAACATCCAGGCCTAGTGGAGTCTTGCCCTTGCACTCACAGTTCAGTATATGGTCACAGAGGTAAGGGGATCCCTAAGCAGAATTTTGGAGCTCCTTTTATGCATAGCTCCCTTTATTCTGATACTCTGCCCTACAAAATCCAGCTGCCTTAGCAGCTCTGAACTCTCTTCTCTGCCTCCATCGATCAGTGGGCTAAAGGCGTGTGGGCTCCTTCTCACTGCACCATGGTCCCAAGAATATCCTCAGGCAAAAAGCTGAGATTATTGTGGTGCTCACCTCATTTTCTGCCTACTGTCCAACATCCAAAGACAAAAACTCATACATTTTTATCAGTTTTGATGCCAAGCAGGCCCCTTGTCCTTGTATATTTTGATCAGTTTATGGAGAGAGGGTTACTTAGGTAGGTACGAGTTACTCTATCATGGCTTATGCTGGAAATCTCTGGATAGATGTTTTGTAAGTGTTCTGTGGATACATGCTCAGTTGTGTTCTATGAGGGAAACTGATGCAGTACAGTGCTGCCATTTCTCCCATGAGTCAATGGGTGTCCTTAGACCATGCTCTTTCCAGGAGAACCTTCCTAAAGCTCATCCAATCAATGGGTTTCCTCAGACCATGTTCTTTCCAGGAGGATCTTCCTGAAGCTCATCCAGATTCTCCAGCTCTGGGCTTCAGACTCTTTCACCTAGAAGAGAAGAGCCTTGCACTGGCTCTGTTGGAAGCTAGGTCACACTTTAACTCTCAGCAATTTACTATCTCCACCTTAGGAGGAGAAGTTAGTAGTTAAATTGAAATTGGGAGGGTACAATGTGGACTTACTCACATTGCCATTTTTCTATCAAATTCAACTTGATTACAATCTGCCTAAGGATTAATAAGACGGGAAAGTTTTTTGAACACCCTTTATTACAGAAAATGACTTTATATTTTTTATTTAATGCCCATTCAAATAAATCCCTGGCCAAGATACCTTTTCTTATGTAAACCTATGTTTCAATATTTGAATCTTGTAATACCTCTATTTAAAGATGAAATTTGAGCAGCCTGGGGTTTAGATGAGTGTCCTCCAGTCCCTTCCCCTTGCCTAGCACAACATTCAGTAGTAAGTGTTGATGATGATGAAAAACCCCAGGTGAAACTATACCAAATAAATGCTGGTGAGAAGGTGGGACAACAGCACTCGCATATACTGCCCCAAACTGTCTTTAGTACTATTTGGAAGAAGACAGGTACAAAAGCATTCCCTGAAACACTGTGTTTCTTTCATAGTAAAAAGAATGAAAACTTGAAACTACCATTAGTAGGAGACTAGGTTAAAAAAACAGTAGACTAGGGGCACCTGGGTGACTCAGTCAGTTAAGCCTCTGACCCTTGATTTCAGCTAAGGCCATGATCTCAGGGTCCTGGGATCTAGCCCCACCTTAGGCTCTGAGCTGGGTGTGGCGTCTGCTTAAGATTCTCTCTTTCCCTCTCCCTCTGCCCCTCCTTCCCCCCTTCCGCACTCGCACACCCACGCACACTCTCTCTCAAAAAAAAAAAAAAGTGGACTATTCATACAATAGCATATTATACAGAATGAGATGAAATAAGTAGAAGTATAAGGATAAACATAAATTTTTAAAATAATATTAAATGAAAAAGTTGCTGAAGCTTAAATATATATGGTATCTTTTATATGAATTTTAATAGGATATATTATTTATGGTCATATACATGGATACTAAAATTCCAAAAAAATCCAAAGGGATGGTAAACACAAAATTCAGTGTATTTTTTTTAAGCAACGGAAGGAGTGAAGAAAAAAGAGAAAGAAGATCAAGAGTTTAAGCTGTACAGTTGATACAGAGGAGATTATTATATTTTTACTATATTATTATCTAAGCTTTTTTATATCCATGCAATATTTCTTAATTATTTTTTGGACTAACAGGATTGCCTTTTTACTTCCATACCCCAATTTACTTAGAAATACATAGAAGAATTTCCAAACAATATATTTTCTCAGGTAAAAATCTATCCTCTGGAAACCACCAAATGTAAAGGATTTCCTTTTTGACATTTTCTATTGTATAGTTAGTGAGTCTCTTTCTGGCTTTGTCCTCTTTGATGAGGGAAGTCAGCATTCACATACTGAGAGAGAGAACAGCATTTTATTCACAGGGTTAATAATTGAGGTTTAGGCAAAAAAATGGGAGCTGTCCAACAGAGGTTAAAAGAAATACCTGAAAAAGAAGAAAGACATGTTTAGTTTACTAGAACAATGTAAATAAGGTCCAGTGCTAAGTTACACGTTAATGTTGTCAGGCCTCGTGAACAGCTCTGTCCACATGTAAAACCGTTACCACAAGAAAAACTTAACATGGTACTTGATCTCAACCAGTTCTTATCTGATAAATATTTACTATCCCCCTAGCAAAAGGGAAAGTGGGTAAAAAAAAAAAATCCATTTTCTTTTTTTTTTTTTTTAAGATTTTACATATTCATTTGACAGAGAGAGACACAGCGAGAGAGGGAACACAAGCAGGGGGAGTGGGAGAGGGAGAAGCAGGCTCCCCGCTGAGCAGGGAGCCCGATGCGGGGCTCGAACCCAGGACCCTGGGATCATGACCTGAGCCGAAGGCAGACGCTTAACGACGGAGCCACCCAGGTGCCCCCAAAAATCCATTTCCTTAGCTTGGGTGTCTTAACAGTGAAACCAATCTAACTATCTAGATCAACACAGATGTTCAGTGAGCTCAAGGCAAAGAGTTAAAAAATTTCTTGTAGGCTGGAAAAAAAAAAACTATGGAAGGGGAGAACTGAAAAGAAAAAAAGAGAAAAAGGAGTCTAAAGGATATGAAAAATGTAAGGTTTGAACCTTAAAAATTTTTGGTAGCCAAGAATTTCAGGATTGTCAGTGAACTATATCTCATTCATCATCCTCAGAGTCCAAGGCATGTGCCACAGATGATGGGGAAGCAGAGATGCACAAGATCTAGTCTCAGATGTTTAGTAACCCAAAGATAACTAAGGACATCCCCACAGGGCAGACATCTGCCACAGTGATGGCGCGCACAGCAGAGCATATGGCCACAGATAAAGGAGAAACTACATGTGGACAGTTTCATGAGCAAGCTGACATTTGATCTGTACCTTTAGGGAAACTCTACTCATTCTCAACCAATGGGATAAAAGGAAAATTCCAAAACCAAAGATGAAAGACAACTATCATGGCATTGTTTAAATATTTGAAAAAAAAAATGGCACGAATGAAGAATTATTTTTTAAAATACATGTGTTATGGGCTGAAGTGGGTCCCCTACCCCCAAAATTCATTTTTCAAGTCCTAATTCCCAGTACCTCAGAATGTGACTGTATTTAGAGGTAGGGCTTTCAAAAACAGTGGGCTACAATCCATTTTTAAAGACATACAAAGAGGAAAATCACATGAGAACACAGAGAAGACAGCCATCTACAAGCCAAGGAGAGAGACCTCAGAAGAAACCAACCCTTCTGTCACCCTGACCTCAAACTTCTTGCCTCCAGACGTGTCAGAAAATAAATTTCTATTGTTTAAACCATCCACTCTGTGGTACTTTGTTACGGTTACGGCAGAACTAGCAAACTAATACAACATAGTACACTTAAAATGACTGTAAAAATCCTGGTTTCACCTATAACATTCAAACTGTAATGTCTAGTTAAAAAAAGCAGACACGTGTATAGAATGATCCAATTTTTATAAAATCGTGCAACTAAATGCATAAATATAGATAGAAAGATGACAAATGTTATCTCTGATGTTTTGTGTGATTTTTAAAAAACTTTCTCCATTAGGCTTTTCTGCATTGGTCCATTATTTTAGTAAGTATGTGAGTGGATGAATTCAAGTGGGAATAAATATATAGAGCAAGCAAAGAATGTAGCTCAGGGCAGAACCTTGGGGAATGTTGATATTTAAGGGACAGAAGGTGGAAGCAAGCAAAGGTAACAAGGAAAGATTGGGCAGAGAGGAGAAAAACCCAGAGTATATTCCAAAGAAGCCAATGGAGGGCAAGGTTTTAGAAGGAACAGGGTGCTAACCAGTGTTCAACGCTGCAAAGAGCTGCACGGAGCCTGGCAGGACAACATTGCATTTGGAAGCCAGAAGGTCATGCTGTCCTCAGAGAGCCGTTTGCAAGAGTGGTGAGGCCAGTTTGTAAGGGTTTGTGGGAAGAACTGGCAGTGAGGAAGGAAGGCAGCAAAGCCATGAGTAGTGAGAACAATGACAGACCTTCAGGTATAGAAGCCGACTGTCATTATCATACCAGGAATAGCCTGAAGACAAACCCGGAGATGCTGAGATGCCAGTTACCCTAGAAACCCAGAGAAAAGTACCTTAGCAACATGTACCAAGCTGCTGTATTCTGCACGGTACCTAAAGACGTTTCTGGACCCACTCTAGTGTAATCTGTCAATTAGCCCGGAATCTTTGCTTAATGGGAAAGATGCTTCTATAAACCAAAGGCCTTGACAATGAAATCACTTAGTAGCCTCTCTAGAATAACAAAGGTGCTGGCAGCAACTAGCACTTTGTTATTAGAAGGGTTCCATAATGTGACAAGAAAGCATTTCTAAACTGATATGACTTTGAGGAACATGCTTTCTTGTCTAGCTTCTGTACCTCTTAGCCAGGTTCCCTTGGGATGAGGGCACAATAAGACAGAAGGAGAGAGGGAGGGAGAGGGCATGTGTTTAGAAAGTGTGCCAGGCACTGATGTTTCTTCCTTCATCTTAGCCAGGTAGCTTTGGGATGACATATCGTCAGTGTTATGACATATACATGTATTATATTTACATTTATATTATATTGATATATAATATATATTATATTTACATTATATTATATTACATTTACCAATATATGTATTTGAATGTCATGGGCCAAGCAGCATACTCCGTACTTTACTTGAAATATTTAATTCCATTTTTACACAATCCCAATTAGGTAGCTACTATTATTATCTCTGTCTATAGATGAGACTGAGGCTGAGAAAACTTATTTGCTTTAGACCACACAAACTACTTGATTTAAGGTCATTTCTTGGCCACTACTCAGGGCACAAAGTGACCTTGGACATTATTACATCTCCCCCTGAGGACCCTGCACCAGGGTCCTACAATCAGGCACATACAGACTGAACAACACTTAAAAGCAGAAAATAGATGCTGTAGGAGAGGGGCTGGGTGTCCGCTCCCGGCTGGGCAACCAGAAGACTTCTGAAAAGAGAGTTAACAAGTGGAGATTCCTTTTGCCATAAAAATCAAGACAACGTCTGTCTTTTCTACCTTTCTTTCTTTGTGTTCTTCCTTCCCAGCTCTTTCCCAGCTGGCTCTAGCTAGCCAGGCACCACCACCTGTTTATCGCCGCCATCTTTACTTCCTTGCGAACACCAGCCTTGCGTAGAGCTGCGCATGCTCCCAGGCTCAGACACCAGAGCATGTTGTCATTGCTAGCCAGTTGTGGGATGTCAGTAAAGGACCGTGGCCTCTTGCCTTTGGATCGGTATCTCTGAGTGCCGTGTGGACTGGCCGCTAGGGCAGGCATCGTTTGCGGCAACCCGAATTCACGCTGGAAGCCTTTCTTTCTTTCTCTCTCTCTTTTATTAATTTTATTTATTTATTTTTAAAGTATTCTCCGTGCCCTGTGTGGGGCTCGAAGTCTTGACCCCAAGATCAAGAGTCGGATGCTCTTCTGACTGAGCCATCCAGGCATCCCTGAAGGCCTTTCTGAGTACAGTCCTATGTGAGCTGAATTCACCTTTAATTGTCATCTGGTAAATAAAATTCTAAAATTCTTTGTGTCCCGAAAGTTGGAGGATAGAGGAATTGAGCAGTCGAGTTCACATCGTGAGCCAGGGCATGAACCTTGATGGGAAAGTCCCTTTGGACGTTCTCCCAAAACTCTCTAGCATTCACATCTAACCTCAGAATCGGTCTCTAACTGGCTGAACTGCTCCACCAGAAAGCAGAAAGTAATTGTTAAAATAAATCAGTGTTTAAAATATTAATAACCCTGTTCACATTGCGCACAATCAGATGTCTCCCATTTCATAATCAGAAGAGAGAGAACATGTTTTTTAAGAAGTGTTTCTTTTTTTTAATTTTTCTTTTTTTAAAGATTTTATTTATTTATTTGAGAGAGAGAGAATGAGAGATAGAGAGCACGAGAGGGAAGAGGGTCAGAGGGAGAGGCAGACTCCCTGCTGAGCAGGGAGCCCGATGTGGGACTCGATCCCGGGACTCCAGGATCATGACCTGAGCCGAAGGCAGTCGCTTAACCAACTGAGCCACCCAGGCGCCCAAGAAGGGTTTCTTAAGCACAGAGTAATTTCCTGATATCTATAGAAAATAAGCCAAAGATATTGAGGAAAAATTGGAAAGAGTCATTTGGTCTTATCAAAAGCAAATTATCTCTTATGAGAAGAAAAGTTTATGACCATTGGTAACTCAGTCTGCTGAAAGATACCTCAACAACTAAAGAAAAAAGCTCTCATTAGACCAGGGGAAAAAAAGAAAGAAATATAGATAGATAGATTTGATCACAGTGCCAGAGTTTCATATATTTGACCCAAAGAAAAGACTGAAGATGTTTCAATACCTCTTTCTTCAGTATGAAGAACTAGATCTTCTCCATCTTTTTCTTAAGATTTATTTATTTATTGGAGAGAGAGAGAGCACATGAGCAAGAGGGAAGAGGAAGAGGGAGAGAGAGAAAATCTCAAGCAGAGTCCACGCAGAGCACAGAGCCCAACGCGGGGCTCGATCTCATGACCCTGCGATCACAACGTGATCCAGAACCAAGAGTCAGACATTTCACCTACTGCGCCACTTAGGGGTCCCCCGTCCCCAACTCTTGAGGAGTTTAGTTTTAAGAACAGTTTAGATTATATAATTGGGGGGAACTTATATCTAGAATGACAATAAAATAAGATACTAAAATGACTGTGGCTTGAATTGTTCCTAAGAGTAGGATAGATCACCTCCCACTGACAGTCCTTACTTTCAACCCTCCCAGAATGCGTTCAGTGGACACTGGAGGTACGATCCACTTTGTAGTTCCAGGTAATATAATCTAAAGAATGTAGCAAGAACTCTGTAAAACCGAAATAACTGAACCTTCAAACATTTCCTGTTATATTATTTTAAAATCTGGATACCTAAAGTGTCATTTTTCCCCCAGTTTAAAAATAATGCTATTTTTATTATTGTTTTCTATGGAAACCATTTCCCTAGGCATGGCAACAGCCATGTTTTAACAGAGAATTATTTATTTAAGCCGATTTTTCTTGTTGAGCTTTGGATGACAGAAACCCATATTTTATCCCAGTGGATTCTTCAAGATTAATCCCTGCATACTCTTGGAGAATCATCGAATGCTGCCACAGCCACACTCCCAGTGGCTAAGCAGCCAAGGAGAACCATTCTGTTCCCCAGAGATCAGTTTGAGGAACTTCAGGTCCTCAGGGACTAATGGAAAGTTACAGCAGCTGTGACGAGAACTCTCCAAATCTGCTT
The DNA here is from genome assembly GCF_003265705.2 of Callorhinus ursinus. Classification (NCBI taxonomy): domain Eukaryota; kingdom Metazoa; phylum Chordata; class Mammalia; order Carnivora; family Otariidae; genus Callorhinus; species Callorhinus ursinus. The sequence continues at coordinate 70,635,578 of NW_027397068.1, read as the reverse complement.
GAGGTCAAATGTCAAATACAGCAGTGATACTCAGAAAGTACAGAAAAATCACAAGAAGACTTCCATGCTTGCACAGGAGAGAAAGAACGTTCCCTTCACATAATACATATTTCTGACAACGTATTATTCTTCTTTAAACATTAAAAAATGGGAAACTTCTATCTGCCCCTATAAATGAGTAGCTTGTATTAGACTAACTCTCCCAGAAAAATAGCCATAAAAACACTGCTTCTAAATTAAACAGCCAGTAAAACAATGGAGAGTAACCAAAACAGCCACGACTTAAGTGGTCAAGATCCTGAAGAGAAATTAAATACACAAAAGTGAGCCAGATAGTTACCACTGCTATTCCCCAGGGAATTTGCTGAAGTATAGAGGCCAGAGAGAAACACACATACACACACACACACACACACACACACACACACACACACACAAGCATGCACGCATGCATGCATACAGATGTACATTAAGTGATCAAGTGCTATAGGAGTCTCACTGGGCTAGGGAGGTGAAAAGTAGAATTCAGGGATCTCAAACTGAAAGGATGTGGGGATCCAGCATCCCAGAGAAGTGAATTCCACATTCCCTGTGCAATTTGCCCTCAAGGCATAGACCTCTCCCTAAATTAATTAGACAAAGTCCCAGAGGAAGAAACCAAGCAACCACGCAACAGACAATTTCTCAGACTAGGTCATCAGGGACTTTAGTGGTCTATGATGCTAGGAAGACAAAACTTGGAGTTCAGGAGTCCTGGCACACACTCCAAACTTTCAGCTGAGACCCCTGAAGGACCATACTCTAGGAAAAGGTGCAATAATTCAGGGATAGAAGAGCCCTTACAAATACTGAAACTCCGCTCCAATCAGCTCAATTCCTGATTGGGTCATGGTGATCTGCTTGCCAAAATCAAATTAAATCCTCTCTGCAGGAAGGTAGTCATCATCTAGAGTCTCTAAGATTTGTTACACACAATTCCCATCATTCAATCCAAATTACCAGGCATACCAGAGAGTATGACCAATGACTAAGATTTAAGGGGGGGAAAAGCCAAGACAATAGAAAGAGAAACACATGTGATCCAGATATTAAGGTTCTCAGACCCTGACTTTAAAATAACTGTGATTGAATTGGTCATGGAAATAGATAAATATATGGAGGATTTCACCAAGAACTGCTATCTATTTTTAAAAAGCATTAAATGGCAATTCTAGACTGAAAAGTGCAGTGACTGAATTGAGAACTCTAAAACTGGATTTATTGATGGATGATAAGCAGAAGAGAGAGTTAGCAAACTGGAAGATAGATCCATTAAAAAAAACTCAGACTGAAGCACAGAGGAGCAAAACCTGAAAAGAGTGAAAGAGATATATGGTAGATAGCGGAAAACTTGAATACATGTGTAATTAAAGCCCCCGGAAAGGAGAAAGAACGGGGCAGAAACTATTTCCCAAAACTGACAGAAGACATGAAGTCACAGATTCAAGAAGTTCTATGACCTTGAAGCAAGATAAATACATAAGTAAACCACACCAAGACAATGTCATAGTAAGACTGAAAACAAGAGCTAAGGGGGAAAAGTCATATAGTAAAGAGAAAAAAGACATATTATCTTCAAAAGGGCAACAATAGGGGCGCCTGGGTGGCTTAGTCAGTTAAGCATCTGCCTTCGGCTCAGGTCATGATCCAGAGTCCCAGGATGGAGCCCTGCATCAGGCTCCCTGCTCACCAGGGAGTCTGCTTCTCCCTCTGCCCCTTCTCTTCCCTCTGCTCATGCTCTCTCTCAACCACTCTCTCTCTCTCTCTCAAATAAATAAATAAAATCTAAAAAAAAAAATTCAAAAGGGCAACAGTAAGACACCTTGGAGGCAAACACTATTTCTGTGTGCTAGCCAAAAAAAAAAAAAAAAAAAAAGAAAATGAAATTTAAAAAACTATACCACTTACAATAACAGCAAAAAATTGTCAAATAGATAAAAATAAACCCAACAGAAGATGTGTGAACTCTCTTTGCTGAACACTACAAAATATTCCTGAGAGAATTTTAAATAGACCTTAATAAATGAAAGAATATACCAAGTTCATGGATTAGAAGATCCAATATTTTAAGGGTTAATTCTACTCAAACCAATGAATAGACTCGATGCTCAATGCAATCTCCATTTTAAAAAAGTGCCTGAAGGTGGCTGACAAATTGGAAATTGACATATTGATTTTAAAATTTATATGGAAATGCAAGGGCCAAAAAAAAAAAAAAGGCAAAAACAAGCTTGGTGAAGAAAAGAAAGTTGGAAGACTTACACTACCAGATCTCAAGACTGATTGGAAAGGTAAATTAAATAAGGAAGCAAAATAGGTCACTGCACTATAACAGAGTTAGGGAAAATAGGTGGCCTTTTCAATAAATGGTAGTGTATCAAGATGGGACAAAATTAACCTTAATCGCCTACCTACACCCCAAAATCAATTCCAGGTGGATCATTAGACCTAAATGGGAAAGGTAAAATGATACAGCTACTCTAAGATAACCTAGGGCAATATCTTCATCACCTGGGATAGGCAAAGAGTTCTCAAATAGGACATGAAAGGCACTAAAAGTAAAAAAAGGTGGAAAATTGGACTTTATTAAAATTAATAACTTCTTTTATCAAAAGAAACCATTGAATAATGAAAATAATGAAAAAGCAAGTGATAAGATATGAGCATATATAAGTAACGAATCTATATGTATATATGTGTGTGTGTGTCCTATAAAAAACTGAGAAGACAAATTTAATGTCTAATATAAAATGGACAAAAGGCTTGAATAGGCTCTTCCAAAAAAAAAGTGCATCCAAATGGACAATCAGCACAAGAAAGATATTTGGTATCAGTAGTCATCAGGAAAATAAAAATTTAAAAACCCAATAAAATGCCACCACTCACCCAGCAGAATGGTTAAAATGAAAAAGATGAATAATCCCAGGTATTGGTGAGGACACGAACAACTGATCTCTCATGCCTGCTGGTGGGGGTATAAATCAGGGCAATGCTGTGGCATATTTAAAAATGGCCACATGCTATACCCATCTGTGTATGTGTTTGAAATTGACACATGCAATTTGCAACTAATGTTGCAGTTTCTCCCTCCAAAAGTTCTATTTCTCCATTTGTTCCTTGAACCTGGGCTTGGCCATGTGACATGCCTTGGCCAATGGGACATTAGCAAATGTGACACCAGAAAAGGCTTGAAAAGACCTGGTATGTTGGAGTTTGCTCCCTTTTGCTGCTCCTGGCAAACTGCCACCATCACCATGTGCATGAACCCAGACCAGCTTGCTGGATTATGACTGCTCCAATGCTAAGTTAGCCCCATTGCTCCTACTGACGACCAGCCAACTACCAGACAAGTGAATGGGGCCACCAGCCACCAGCTGACTGCTAATGCAGGACTGAATCCAGCTGACACACACACAGAGCACAAAGAACCATCCCAAATGACTCCAGTCCACTGCACTGATCCGGGGAACAATGAGTTATTGTTTTAAGCCACTGCATTTTCAGGTGGTTTGTATGCAACAAAAACTAACTGAAAAAAACACTTCGGAAGAATGACTTGGCATAATCTGCTAAACACATACACTATTCCCGAACAATTCCACTCCTAGGTATGTACCCAACAGAAATGCACCAAAAGACATATATAGGGAGAATGTTCATTGCAGCACTATTCATAATAGCCCCAGACTAAAAATAACACAGATATCCATCAAGAATAGAATACATAAATAAATTGTGGAATGGAGTACTATACAGCAGTGAAAACAAACAAACTATTGGTAAATGTTCAGCATGGATGAATCTCACAAATACCATGTTAAGTTTAAAAAAACAGACACAGGACAAAAAAAAGTATACTGTATGATTTCATTTATAGAAAGTTCAAAAACTAGGAAAAATCCACAGTGCAGGCAATCAGAATAATGGAATCAGAATAATGGTTACCTTTGGAAAGGTTTTTGGCTGGAAGGAAGTGTGAAGGAGGTTTCTGGGTGCCATCAATATTTCATATTTTGATCTACTCATTTGTGTCCACTTTGTAAAAATTCATTGAACTGAGTATCCAAGATGTGAGCCCTTTACTGTATATTATACTTCTATTTTAAAAGTATAAAAATGAGTAAGAAGTGGTTCTTGGTTCTTTTCTCTACAATGTCTTTTTCAGGGAGCTTATCTACCTCCCCACCCCCCCAACACACACACTTTTAGTGACTAGAATTTGCTTGGGTATTTGCTGATTTCATTCTCCGATCCTCGCATAGACATCTGTACTTACATGATCCACTAGCATGGTGAATGCAGACTAAAACTGAACAACTCACCTACCCCACATATCTGGGCTTGTGGTGCTTCTCATTTCCAACTACATTTCGTGGCACCTCTCATTGCCTTATCTTCCTTGTTCTCCACACCGTGTTATCAAGTCCTATTGAGTCTTCCTTTGAATTTTCCTTCATCTTGGTCCCTCTCTCCTTTCTGTTATGTCAATCAGAGTTTGGAGGCAGGAGACAGAAACCACTGCAGTTACCTTGAGTAGAAAGAGATTTAATACAGGGAATCCACGGCTTAAGGAATTATTGGGCGGCTGGAGAAGCCTTCTTCAGACGGACCTCCAGGAATGACCCCCAGAACAAGAACACTCAGGTGGATCTCTGGTGAAAATGGCCCTCATCTCTCTTCCCACTTCACTGGAGTGCATGAATTTGGTAGAATGTAATCCACATGCAGAACACTGTTTGCATGGGAGTCTGGGAACATAGCTTTGGCTTTCTGGCCTCTGCAGTACAGGAAGGCGGCCAGAAGGAAATTGAAATAAGTACTGAGGGTCCATCCACCTTCTCCATTTGCACATTCAAGCCCGTATCTCTTATACCTGGACTATTCCTTTAGTCATACAACAGGCATCTACTCAGTGTCTGCTGAGTATCTGGGATTGGACTAGGTGCTGCGACTACCAAAAAAAAAGACATAGTTCCTGCCCTTGAGGAGCTCTTGGTCTAGAAAGGAAGAGAAACCTAACAACCAATGATCCCAAGACAGAGCGGGGAAGGAATGTGTGAACGTTGGGCAGCTGCACTTGGGGAGTATGGAAAATATGCTTCTATCTCAACTTGGGAGAATAGGGAGGCTTTCCCAGAAGAGGCTCAGTCATATTTCTGAGTCTTTGATAACATCATTTCCTCTCTCTGAAATAGATCTTCCATTCAATCTTAATGAAAATCTTGTGCAAAAACTCACTCATGAGTTTTAGTAGCTAAAGGCAAATTTAAGTAAGCAAAACTTTGGGGCTTAGGGGGTGGTCTCTCAGGCTCTGTCAAGTATGGTCTGATTTCATCCCATGCTGGCCCCTGTCTCTGAGACCCTCTTTTTTTCGGGAGAGCCTACCTGGCTTTCTGGCAGTGCACCTGCCCCAGAAGCATAACCAGATCTCCTTTTGATCCTTGAAGCAGGGTAAGTCCCTGGTCCCTTCTAGAAAGGCAGGAGCACATCTCACTGCTCATCCCCCAGGCTGCGTGGGCAGCCCCTCCACTGATCTCATAAAGCCACAGGGACCCGAGAGCCTCCTGTGCAAAGGCCTTAGGAGACTGAAAAGGAGAAAGGCATGCTGGATTTTCAAGCTGAGTTTTCCTTGGGCTTCCAAGTTCAAATTACAACTCTTAGTCTATTTATACATCTAGTAAAACCAGAATAATTCCAGTTTTTCTTTCATTAATGGCCAGTTATATCAAGTTGAACAGACTAAACTCCCTTAAACAATCACACCCATTTACATCTTGGTTAATTAAATCCCCTCAAATATGTTAAACTGCAGGTACAAATTTAACTTACTCAAATTTCTTTTGAACTACTTCAAATGTCTACCCTAAGCAGATTTATACAACTGTAATAAATGTAATAAATTAAACCTATAACTACTGTGACTCTCCAGTTCACTTAAACATTCAAATACTGTTTATAAATTTAATCAAATTTTTGTACTTTATATAAAGCACAAGTCTAAAATCAATTACTTAATTACACATTTTAAATTGGGATCACAAGGCTAGTCTGTCTTTGTTCCAATACATCCAATTCTCTTATTACAATGAAATCCAAGTACATCCCGATTTTCTCAATGATTTCAAACGTATTCCTGAACTACACAAAAGTATGAATATTATGGTTTGATTTACTTCAACATCTAATTCTAAATGTTCCTAGGGCTGGAAATACAGTCCGTCCATTGAGGGCACAATTTCATCACCCCACAACGACTTGTTTTATCTTCTCAAGGTATTAGAATCACTACTGGCCAGGCAACTGAGTCCTAGAGAAGACTGCATTTGTCCCGGGCAGTCCTACCTGCATCAGTGGTGGACCTGTGAGTTTTCCTGTAGTCAGACAACAAGGGACTCCAAGTCCTCATCTTGCCTAGTGTGTTAATCTTAAAGCTCTTGCCACCTGGGTTCAGGAGATAGCATAATCTTCTAAAACTTCTTTCAACATTACTACCTGATGGGGCATAATGGAAACCCCCATCCCCATTAAGATTTCAGTTAGCTTTGTCTAATCCCTCACTGCCTGTTTGAATTTGTATTCTTTTCATCTTCCCCAGGGGCCAGGCCATAAAGCTTATAGACATTTAACCGACATCTGATTGGTTCTACGGTTCTACGCATGTGTCTGCACCGCCTGGGTCTGTAATCATGCTGATGATGCCAGTGTCCCTTCACATTGCCTTCTCCAGTGGGCCTTGCTAATCCAGACCAGAAATGGCAACCTTTCTCTCTTTCAAATACCCCTGTAAACCACTGATCTAAAAACAGGTAGGCTTCAGCGTTCCTGGGTGGTTCAGTCCATTAAGCTATCCGACTCCTGATCTCAGCTCGGGTCTTGATCTCAGGGGCAGGAGGTTGAGCCCCATGTTGGGTGTGGAGCTCCACTGGATGTGGAACCTACTAAAAAAATGAAATAAGTAAGTAAGTAAATAAATAAATAAATAAAGACAAACAAAAACAGGTAGGCTTCCTGTTGATGAAAGTCACCACGAAGTGACTGGAGAAATAAACAAACTGAATGTAAGTTATAAACATTGATTCTATCAGGTGCAGGTCATGTATTCACTTCTCAACTATCATCGAGCACTTACTGTGTACCAGGAAGTACAGATGTAGTGATGAACAAGACCTACCAGGTTCCTGCTGTCATCCCAAATGGGAGAAAACCAGCAAATATGTAAGCACACAACTGGAACCCCAATCATCTTCAAGATCCACAGAACCCCCCTGTAGCTGAGGACCCCAACATCTACCCTCTGCACCCTGGGGCATTTGCACACTGGGGCCCACTTTGTGGCAGCACCCACTGCTCCAAGAGTCTACCCTCCAGGAATAGAAGGCTTCTGCCCTAATTGGCTGAGTGACCTGGAGCAAGAGATGAGAAATTCCTTGGAAAACAGTTCCTTCCCATGCCAAATGGGTGTGGGGATTAAACAAACTCATTCAGGTAAAACACTCGGTACAAAGCCTGGCACAGAGCCTGTGCTTGATAAATGATAACTAGTAACTGTCTTTAATTTTAGGTGTGTGTCTTAGCTCAGGCTGCCCTCATTGAATACCACAGATGGAGCGGATTAAACAACAGGAATTTATTTCTCACAGTTTCAGAGGCTGGACGTCCAAGATTAGGGTGTCAGCATGGTCTGGTTCTGGTGAGGATTCTCTTCCTGGCTTGCAGACAGCTGCCCTCTCACTGTGTCCGCACGACCGAGAGGGAGAGAGAGGGAGAGAGAGGGAGAGAGAGAGGGCTCTGGTCTCCTCATCCTCTTATAAGGACACTGATCCCGTCCTGAGGACCCCACCCTCATGACTTCCTCTACACCTGATTGCCTCCCAAAGGCTTCACTTCCAAATACCCTCACCCTGCGGGTTACAGTTTCCACATACAAATTTTGAGGGGACCCATTCAATCCATAACAATGTATTTCCCTGAGACTCCGCTGAGCTTGAGTTGGGGGTGGGGGTTTGTTTGTCTTTTGTTGTTGTTTTTTTAATCTCTTGAAAATGATACATTCCTGAAACCATGCATAGAGTAACCTTGAGGAACCATAACTAAACCTTGCCAAAATTGTCCTTGATGTGTTATCTCCTTTCAAAGAACAAAACGTTCCTTCAGGGAATGAGCCATTCTCCACATGTGCCCTCAGATACATTTCTCGCCCTTCCTGTCTTCTTTGTGCTCCAAAGAGCTTTCGTGGTGTCCCTTTCAGCGGCTTTCTGTTAGGATGTGGCCAACAGATGACACCAGAGGACGTTGGAGGGCAAGAAGCAGGGCAGTTTTTCCCTGTTTCCTTCATGATGTGGTGCCTGGTTCTGGGAATGGCAACATCCTTCCACAGCAGCACCTCCTGTCAGGGAGAGCACCTTCTGCCTGGCTCCAAATCCCCACTTCCCCTCAGGCCTAGGGTTCATCACAGCTTCCTACTGCTGTAGTCTCTAGGTGCCTTGACCTCTCTTAGTGGTTCTGTAACCCTGCCCATTCCTCTGCAAAGAACCCCTTCATTAAAGAATCTTCTGTTGAACTCCCCGAGAGGTTTCTTATCTCTTGCTGGGACCCTGGTTACTAGATGTAATTATAATAAATTTCAATATTTTCCCATGCAGACTACTTCCCTCTCAGCCATGCTCTTAGTTTAATAAAATATTTGCCGTCATTAAAAAAGAACATCTAAAGAATTTCCAACTGGCACATGTAGCTTTTGCAAGGTCATGATGATAATTGCCTTGAGGGAAATAGCCATTTTTAGTATTACTTGGAAGTGAAGGAATACAGTAAAGGGAATACAATCCTTGCTGCTACAATACATGGCTGATGTATTAAGAAATATGAAAAATGAGAAGTTAGAAGTCAGCACGGGAGTTCCGAGTCAAGTTGTCAGAAGATCCTGCTGTCGTTGCTCTTTCTGCCTTCTCCAAGTTCCCTCCCTTTAAGGCCAAGTACTAATTGTCTTTCAAGAGGAATCCAACGCCTACCCCTCAGCCAACATTTAGGAGCTACCATGAGACATACCCCCATCTCTCCCCCTCCCCCGATCTTGGAAATCAGGAAACTAAGATTAGTCTCAGAGAGCTCAACTTTAAATCACATGTCCTGTCCTGGATCAGAACAGAGAAATGCAAAGTCACCTTATAAGATGAAGGACTGTTACAACTGTAAGGCGTGGCTTTAGCCGAACTGAATGGATTAGAGATGACCTAAAGCAAAAATACATCAGTCAGAAGAGGCCAGGAATAGGGGAATCACAGAAACAGACATCAACTGTGCTCCATGAATTAGCTTACAGAAGAACAAGCTTGAATAACTCAGAATGTTCTGATATCCTTCCAGTGAGACAAACACTTCAGCTTCTCTCAGCCAGATACCATTAATTCATCAGTTCTTCTTATTCCCTATATTTCAACTCTGTGCTCACCAAGAAATGTTTTTATAGTAATGATATTTTCTTATTTCAATACATTTTTTTAAGATTTTATTTATATGTCAGAGAGAGAGAGAGGCAGGCAGAGGGAGAAGCAGGCTCCCCACTGAGCAAAGAGCCTGATGTGGGACTTGATCCCAGGACCCTAGGATCATGACCTGAGCTGAAGGCAGATGCTTAACTGACTGGGCCACCCAGCCCCACAATACATGTTTATTACAAAAACAATCAGAAAATGTGAACCAAGCCCAGGCATGACGTTAATGCCTTGATTTCTTTTCTCCTGTGCCATTTTCACATACATAAATACACAAACATACATAGTAACAAAAATAGAATTATTTCATCCTTACTGAGGTGTTTTTCGACTTCACCAAAAAATAATGAACATCTTTGTGTGTTGACAAATATACCTCTACAGCAGATTAATGAATACATATTTTTAAGGTGGGAAATCCTATCTTTTATTTAACCAGAGCTCTATTATTGCACATTTCTGCCATTTCCATCATTTTTCAATTACCAAAAGCACTACAGGAGACAGACTTGCAGCAAATCTTTGCACCTCCTTAACCATTTCTCTGCACAGACTCCCACAGGGCATGGGCCTTCCAAGACTTTTGATACATTTTGCCAGATTGCTTTCCAGAAAATATTATAATTGTTCCAGTGTTTGCCAATTTTTATAGGTGATAAATCCTTAGGTCATTATTTTAATTTGTATTTTTCTGATTACTAGTGAAGCTAAAATTTTTTTCATGGATTTATTAGGCATTTGAGTTTTGTATCTTCCTATTCATATTCATTGCCCATTTTTATTGAGGCATCTCTTATTTTAGAGGTCTTTATATTAATAGGGATATTAACTTTTGTGATATATATTGCAAATATTTTCCCCAGCTTTTTATTTGCCTTTTATTGCAATGTGGTGTTTTGCCTTAAGCTCAGACTCAGTTAGGAATGAGTCTGACTTTGCAATGAGTTTGGTTAACACTCCTGCCCTCCCTTAGCCTCCTTCTGCGTGTTATCTTATGGTCATTAAATGGCTGCTGCAGCACTAGCCATCAGATCTGTGTTCCAGGCAGAAGGAGGAAGGGTGGAGGAAGAGAGGAGGAAAAGACAATGCCAGCTGACTCTTGCTTATGCCCGTTGGCCAGAACTGGTCACATGGTCATTCCCAGCAGCAAGTGAGGGGCAGGCAACACAAAGAATGGGGGATGGGATTATGTGAGCAAATTCACACTGTCTGCCATAGAGCAGTTTTCAGATTTATATAGTCAAATTGGTCTATATAGACCATCTTGACTTACCATGGTTCAACTCAAGATTTTTCGACTTTGCAATGGTATGAAAGTGATAGGCACTCAGGAGAAAACATAGGTCGAATTTTTAAGCTGGATCTTTTCCAAGGCTAGAGATATGCAGGTGAACTCTCTCGTGAAGCTGGGCTGCAGCCTCAGCTCCAGTCAGCTTGAGACCTGGGACACACTGACAACCATTCTGCACCCATACAGAATTCTATTTTTCACTTTCAGTATACTAATTCAATACATTATATGAGACATTCAAAACGATTATAAAACAGTGTTTGTGTCCAGTGATTTTGTAGGTGTTCTGAGCACTTTGAAGATAGGCCAGGCTAAGCTGTGATGTTTGGTAGGTTAAGTGTATTGAACGCATTTTCAACTTACAGTGAGTTACCAGGACATAACCCCATTGTCAGTTGACAAATATCTGTATTTATTTCTTTGGTTCATGCTTAGAAAGTTGTTCCTCAACTCAAGGAGGTTTCCCACTAGACAGTTTTCTCTACTTTCCTACATAGCTTTTATGTTTTCATTGTAATATGAGATAGAAATCAAAGAATTTTTTCCCCAAATAATCAGTTAGTTGTCCCCATATCATTTTGGGGGCTTTCTCTACTAATTTGAAATATGTTTGTTCACTAAGCTATTAGATAGGCTTAAGTCCATTTGGAACTTACTGTTCTATCCCATGGATGCAGTCAGCTATTCCTGTCTATGGCTAGTACTTCAATTAAGGTAACATCATGCATTTAACATTACAGGGCAATCCCTCCCATAAGGCTTTTCCAAAATTTCTTGACTTTCTTGAATGTTTATTATTTGGATGAACTTTTAATCATTCTGTCAAGTTTTTTTTAAGACTTTATTTATTTATTTATTTATTTATTTATTTAAGAGCGAGAGTGCAAGGAAGGAGCAGAGGTAGCGGGACAAGCAGACTCCCCGCTGAGCACAGAGCCCGACACAGAGCTCAATCCCACGACCCCGAGATCATGACCTGAATGGAAATCAAGAGTCGACGCTTAACCAACGGAGCCACCCAGGCGCCCCTCATTCTGTCAAGTTGGTTTACATGATTCTATTTTAATTTCAACAGGAATGGCATTAAATTTGTAAGCTGAGGAGAATTGAGAACTATACAGTTAAGTTTGGGGGAACCAGAGCTATGGTGTCATCAAGGCTTCTTTCACGTGTGTCATCAAGTTTTGTGATCATCACATAGTGGCATCTTTTTTTCCTCTGTTTTGAATTTTAATCGGTTATAGCTAATATATAGGAAAGGTAATGATTTTTATAAGATTGATTTTACAGCTGACCACCTTACAGAATCCTCAATTCTTTCTAGAAGTTTTCCTTACTTGTTATTCATCTACTTTATCTGCCAGAACCTGAAAGAGGGGTGTCACATGCAGCTTTCTGACTGTTACCTGGCTTCCAGTTATGGTTCTTACCATATTTTTCATTACACAGTATTAAATTGGCATTTGGACTCATGAGCCTGATTAATGTGATTATTCCCGGAGAAATAAATCTGCTCTCGCTCTGCTGACAAACCCAAGTTTCAGAGACAGCAGAGCTGAGCTAACAGAGCTGCAACATAAGCCTTCTTGGAATTTCTACGTTGTCACTAGGCCATGAATTTCTTCTACATCATGTCCATTAGATGTTAATCCAACTTCTGCTCAGAAAGTCCTAGTGATAGAAAACAATATAATTCAAGTTCCTCATTCCATTTGGGGGACATTTCAAATTTTTAAAAGGTTTTTATTTGAAACAAAATTTACCTAGTCTGTCTTTTCCCCATGGTTCCGGACTCTACCTCTTTCTCTAACACTTACCTTCAACTCTTTTTTCTTAGACCACATGGTTAAGATTTCCTATCTCCCAGTCACTGTCCCCTACACCTGCCCTGCATTCTGAGGATGTGAGTCCTCACACAGGCCAACTAAATGATCCATGTCTTTTTCACAGGAAGTGCTCTAAGCCAAATTTCCCCCATCCTGCACTTGGTTATTTTCTGCAAATTTGACTTGTCTTTGTTAAAGCCCATTTTATTTGTTTTAGACTTTTGTTGAGTCTGCCTGAACCATCTTAAGACATTTCTCTCGTTCATCTCGCTCATTCAATAATTAAAGCTTCCTGTTTTGTGCCGTCTGTAAAATGTAATAGGCATGGCTTCCAGGGTCTAGGTTCAAGTCGCTTACAAATATGTTGAAATGGCCAGGGCTGAGGAGAGAGACCTGCAGCATGGCCTCAGGGGCTTCCTTCCAGGTGATATGTAAATCAAGACTCTTCGGGCACCAGGGGCTCAGCCAGCTTTAAAAACAACCAACCTTATTAATAAGGTTATGAAATGAGGGATTTTGTCAAAAGTCTTCTGAAATGCGAGTACAGTAGTGCCCAGAGTTCTGCTTGACCCACCAGGGATGTGGTCGGTTATGGGTGCCGTGCTGCAGCGGAGCAGGGCAGATGGGGGGGAAGCCAGGACCTAGCCTAGGATACGGCCCCTGGAGTGACCTGCATGATGGGCTGGCGGTGGGGATGGGAGCATCAGAACTCAGCACAAGTAAAAATGGGAAATATAGGGGAGCCTGGATGGTGCAGTTGGTTAAGCGCCCACCTCTTGATTTTCGCTCAGGTCGTGATCTCAGGATTGTGAGATCAAGCCCTGCATCCAGCTCCAGGCTCAGCAGGGAGTCTGCTTCTCTCCCTCCCCGAACTCATGCTCTCTCTTTCTCGCTCTAAAATACATAAATAAGTCCTCTAAAAAAAAAAAATAGGAAGTGTAGCCAGCTGCTCAGCTCCTGGCAACCATGTGGGCCTTGGCTTCCAGAGGGTGTGTGAGCGGGAAAGCATGTGGCGCCAAGTGTGCAAGTATTCAATGGTTTACTCATGTGGGACAATTTTATGTGAGAGAGGGTGCGTTTTTCTACTTCTGGCAAAGAGGTGTAAGGGGTAGCGACCACACCATGAAAGACCCCTGCAGGGACAGTGTGGCAGCCAGAGGAAGGCGGGCTGAGTAGGACACCTTAGAGGACAGCTTCAGGACATGCAGGGAGGGAGGAGCAGAGTTGAGAGAGAGAGAGTAGCTAAAACATACGCTGCAGATTGGGTGAAGCAGGTAGTAAGTGGGGCTCCTCCTGGGCAGAGTTAATGACCCACAGAACTCAGCATAAGGAGCGCATCTTTGGGTCTGATGGTGATTCCGGTCCACTTTGCTTTGGCCAGGACCACTGGACCACGTGACATGAAACTCAGAAACCTCTGCAGGTGGAACTGCCTAGAGCCAGTTTTCTGAGAAGCTGAGGATGAGATCAGCAGACTGAATTCCTCCAGGACCAACAGCTCCCAGGACCACAGCAAGCTGAGCTCCTTTAAGAGAAATTATGTGTGAGATAGGATGTGCTGAAGCCAACTGGTTGCTCTACGATCAGAAGTCAAGATGGACCTCCTGCTGGATCTGTCATTAGGAGCATTTGAGTGAAATCCTTCCTGGACACAAGATGATCTGCTCCGTGACCTCAAAAGGTCACTCCCATTTCCATAAAGTCATGCAACACTGAGAAAAGCAACCAAATAAGGATAAATATATAGCAGGGCTTGAAATAGTAAATCTAATTCTACTGTAAGTCAGTCTATTTTGGTTTCTCAACTATACCAATTCAGAATGTGCTTTGGGGACTGCATTTTTCTTCCTAATTGACTGGAATGAAGTAGATTATTCATGACCATTTTGGCTCCCCCCCTCCTTGACAAATAGCTCTCTTTCTTCTCTCTTAGAATGCGAAGAATAGCTTTAAATTTGACATGGGAAAGTGAGACATTATTTTTGGCTTGAGTAGAATGGAAGCTTCGACCCCTGAGTGAAATCTGGTCTTCACTCTTCTGACCACCCAGTAGGTTCAGATGAACTGCACTGGAGTGGAGACATGAAATTTTAGATCTGCCCTTGAGCTGCAAGAGGAAGGCGAGGCATTGCTTTCTACCCTCTAAACAGAATAACCTCGTTTCTCCAAACTGAGCTAGAATCAGAATTTGGGGGAGTAGAAACAATCCTAGTGACCAACTAGGTCAGTGTTTCTCAAACTATAGTCTAAGGTACACAAGATACTCCTAAACAGAGGGTTCTTTGGCCAAATCAGTTAGAGAATCACTGCTAACTGTGTCCTCTTGACGACTCTGAGAAGACCCAAAGCAAAGAAACCTGTTATATTTTGTTTGCCAAACTTATTTGATCACAAAACCTTTTTTTCCCCAGGTAACACCTAACAGCTTCTGGAACTGACATGCTATGAAAGCTACTTTCTTAGTGCTGATCTATGCAATCCACCCTTTTATGGAGGAGGCAAATGAAGCCCATATTAAGAGATGTGGAGACAATGATGCCCCGGGGGGGTTGGCTTCCAGAAAACTAGTCCAGGCTCTTTCTATCTTTCTATCTTTCTACCTTGGTCATAGATTTGATGTATCCCCTAGCACATTTTCATTGTCTGGAATTTGAGGTTGTATTTATTTATAGTGCACTCCGCAATGAATCCATCAAATGCTTTGAATGTTTTAAAAAGGGCATTGGGTCTTGGTACAGTTGACCTAAATAAGACATCATCTTTTAAATGGCATGTAATTTTCTATATGGTAAAATATTTTATCACACTATATAATCACATTCTAAGAGGTTATTACTTTTATATGCAAGAATAAATCAAAGGGGTCAAATCTCAGTAAAATACGTTACTAAAATGAAAGTATACTGCCCAGTGAAAAGTAACTGTAGACACTTCTTTTGTAACACAGAGAGAACAATAGTTGTGAGCCAAAATTACAAAAAAAAAAAAATTGTTGAAAGGCCACAGATGTATTTTTTAAATATAAACTCAAGGAGTTTAAGCATGCTAGCACTCTTCAGAAGCAAATTTTTCTGACTTATTCTCTGAATTCCAAAGGCACTTCGAAACTATATGCATTTTGGCACCACACAGTTCTTTCTGACACTCCAGCCCTGGATACTTTGGAATCTTTCTCATATTTTTTTCTGTCTTAATACAAGGTATTAAGGTATTATTATACATTATTATATATTATATATATATTATATATATATTATAATACAAAGTATTATAATACAAGGTATTATAATACCATTAGTTGGGTTATTTTTTAAATTGGCTCCTAGCCTCTGAACATCATGTTTTCAAATCCCATACTGGCCCAGTTGGTACCATTTTGTGAACAGAAAATGTGACCCTTTCCAGTGGGTGCCCTGCACCAGGGTACCAGGCTTGGTGAGCAGAACACAGGCAGGTTTCTAGCCCCTGTCCTCTGGGTTAGAGGCCTGTGTGCACATAAACAAGTCACACAACTAAAGGCAGGGGCCCTGTCGGCTTCCCTCCCTTTCCCCCAGCCCTCCATCTCTAGATCCACCTCTAGACCCACCTCTAGAACCACTTATAGACCCAGCCTTCATCCTGACCTGACTTTATGGACTCTATTTAAATAGACTGTGGACCTCTCAACTCTCCTCGCTGACCCAGCACCAGAAGGCCACTAACTCTATCACAGCTGGGCTCTAGATCATGGTCTCTTCATTTTGACTGGGTTGTGCCTTTGCATTTAGCAGTTAGTTACTAGGTCTTCGGTTCTGCAGAGGGTCAGGATGCTGTTATCCATGGACAAATCTCTTGGTGGTGCTAGCCTTCCCGCCTGAAGTTCTGAACTCCCTCCTTTGCCCTGCATTCTGGAACACCATGTTAATTGCTTAGACAGCCTGCTTCATCTCACAACCAGACCACTGGGACTGCAGACCTCTCTTGCCAGGACCCCATAGACATGTGCTCTGTCCCCTAGGACAAGCCTACTTGCTTCTGAATCATCTGTGGGGCTTCAGTTGCTGAGACTACTTCTGGGAAATAGCCCTTTCCCTCTAAGTTCCAAGACCTGGGCTGTCTAGGCTCAGCGCAATTGCAGACCCATCTCCTAGGTGTTCTAGATCCACATTGTGCAACAACAGTTGCTACTCAGAGGAGTGACTTGAAGTACTGCAGGGGTCACAAGCAGGAAATAAAAATGTTGCTTTAGTCCATATTTTACTTGTTAAGGCAGAAAGTAGAAGAAATGCCGTTAGGAAGAATATCAACCCCGAAGGTGGAAACGGAAAGATGCTTTGATGAAATTGTCACCGACTTAGAAAACAGAGGGTCATGGAACTCTAAGCTCCAACGAGCCAAGGGCTATGGCTCTTTCTTTCACCAGAGTAAATCCAGTGCCTGAGACTATGATAGGTATTCAGTTAAAACTTGCTGAATGAATGAGAACGAAAATCAATCTAACCATGGTATTTGGTCAAAAAGGCTTCAGTAATTTGTGTAGTCACTCCTTCATCACACATGTGATAGAACCTGCTTTTAGTCACTTTGTAGTTTATAGTCTTTAATACATCAGGAGAGACTAATTCATAAAAATAAGTACAATAAGCATAATAAGCATTAATGAAACATATGTGCCTGTGTACGAAATACTGGCAAAATGAAATGCATATATGGAAATATATTTTACTTTTGGCAGTGTTAAAGGGTTTTTCTCTGACTGGGACACACATGGGACTAAAAATAAGAATGCTTTTATTGCCAGAACACTTGACAATTTACAAAATGCTTGAATACATGTGAGCATATCTGATCCTCACAAGATAGAGGAATGTCATTAAAGGAAATTATATGCATCACCCTTTTATAAGAAAATATCTGTGGCTCGTGAAATAGAACAGCTTTCAAAAAGGTTTCTGGTCTATCATTAACAGTAACAATCCAATTGCTAACATAGAAGGAGATAGGAAAGATACTCTCTACCATAAAGAAAAATTGAAAGGAGGGTACCTATAATGGCAACTTCTATTTACTGTGATGAAGACAGACTTCTATTATTCAACCTAGGGCTGTTATAGAATACTATTCTAAGAAATGAGTAATGAGATGCCGGAAGTGAATAATGAGATGCAACCTTTGAAAGTCAAGTTTCAGCTCACTGAAGAGGAATTATTACCATACTTAGCACTTCTATTGCACGGTATTGATTATAGTGCACTTCAAGGTAGCTATAATTCTGGGAGTCCACAGCAGATATTGGGAAGAATTCAAGAGGCTCTGGTAACATCAAACGGGGGGATACAAATTTGGCAAGGGCTCTCAGCCAGCCCAAAGTCTCTCCGAGGGACATATGCTTCTCACTCTTACTTCCTTGCTATCCAAGAGTGTTGTCACTGGATATCCTGCTGAAGAGTTTGGTGAGTTACTCTGGAAACCTACATAATATTTCTATTTAAACAGAAAAAACATCTATCTCTTTAAATGATGTGATACATTTTTAAAGTATTTTATTGTTTTTCTTCCTTTTTTCCTTTTCATAAAAGTAATATAAGTTTCTTGTTAAATTTTTTTCAAACGTTATAGAAATATGTAAAACTGTTGTTTTGGTCAGCATTTTGCTTATTAGGACAGAAAGATGAAATACAATTAGAAAGTTTCACCTCCCCCCGTCCCTCATGGTAACCTCTGTTAATAATTCCGCATAAAGCCCAGCAGATCATTTTTCCTATGTACGCACTTAATTAGGCAATAACTTTTAAAGATCTCTGCACTCTATTTTTGACAACTATCTTATATCAAGTCGCCATGAGAAGAATGACCAATATGTGACACTTATCCGATTTTAAAAAAGAATACAGCCTCATATTTTCAACAGGGAGAAATTGAAGCTCCAAAGAAATATGTTTTAAAAATAGATGGGAAAAAGCCTGTCAGTGTTTGGAACTAGAGAGAGCGAGGGTACCCACATTCTGGGAAACTATAATGCTAACAGGTTTTCTAGCTGTCAAAACTTGAAATAGAATCTACAAGGGCCCAAAGGTTTGAAATAAGAATGTGGTCAGATGCATAGATGGTATGGACTTTCAGCTGACTAAAACAAACACCAAAATAGCAACAGAGTCTGTCTCAGATGAGCTTGCTTTCCCAGCAGGCTCTTTGCTTGCAAGACATTTCTATTACATTTTCCTAAAAGGGAATCATGCTTCCCTTGAAACAACAGTCCTGCTCACATTGCATGGAGCACCAAACTTCTGCAAATTTCTGACCATGGGTGCCCATGCTTAGAATATGCCCCATCTTGCTGTTTCAGAACTAACAATCCCTATCTTGCAGAGACACCGGGTTCCAAATAGCTGCAAGTCACCTGTTTGGAGCTTGCATCACACATTCTTACAGAAACCAGTCTAGGTAGGATTTGAGGGTCCTGAGAGCAGTCCAGTTAATTCGATGGCACCTGAAGTACCTAATGGTGTGAACCGCAGAAATAGGAGATCTTGGTTAACATTGTCTTTAAAATGCATTTTCTTTAAGCGTCCTAACTGGGGATGCCTGGAATGTGGTTCTAATCTCAAGGCCAGGGACTCCCGATGCAGGCTTTCCAGGCCTTGGAACCACCATCTTCCTGAATATGGAACAGAGCAAATGATAGGAGCCTAGGGCCCGTGAGGAATGGGGTGGGAAGCTCCCCCCACAATAAGGTCACCTCATCCAAGGGGCTCTCAGTCTCTCCTCTCAAGGCCTGTAGCTGACAAGGACCCTCAAAGTGCAAATCACTCACCATGGCAAAGATGACCCATTGGTTTGCTTTCATTGCCTCTTCACCCTCTGTATCCTGGGAAGTTGAGCTTACATGTGGGAAGGAGGAACGTTGTCCTTTACTTTAGGGAATCAGAATGAAGGTAAATGTTGGTGAGGTGCAGCCCTTGGAACAGAAGCAGACATGGGTCTAGCACTGGTTGCTGTTAATCCCTCAAAATGGAAAAAAGGCTCTAGAGTACAGGACACTGTAACATCCCTAAATTTAAACACGTGTTCATCAGGCTCCCGGCTCAGCAGGGAGCCTGCTTCTCCCTCTGACCTTCTCCCCTCTCGTGCTGTTTCT
>NW_027397068.1:70567865-70615801 GCF_003265705.2 Callorhinus ursinus | reverse complement strand
GGGAGCCTGCTTCTCCCTCTGACCTTCTCCCCTCTCGTGCTGTTTCTCTCTCTCTCTCAAATAAATAAATAAAATCTTAAAAAAAAATAAACACGTGTTCTCTCTCTTCTGTTCCTTATAGTGAATAGTAATATAATTCTTAAAATAAAAAATTTCTGTGGTTTTCCGGGGGGGTGGGGAGGAGAGACCAGCAAAGACGGAGAGTTGGGGAGCTTGTACATTTTCTCTCTGAGCAGTGTTGGGAGAAGAGAATTCCAAGTGTTAAAGCGGATGGTGTGGCTTTAAGAGGTGTAAACTGCAAGAGTAAAGCAGAGGGAGGACCTCTCTAACCAGCAGCATCAGCATCACCCGCGGACCTGTTAGACATGAAAGTTCTCAGGCCCCGCACAGACCCACTGAATCAAAAACTCTGGGAGGGAGGCCGTTTGGGGGAATTCCAGTTATCTAGCTCAAGTTTAGGGACCATTGGGTGGGGATAAAGACTTGGACAGAACTACTTTTATTTATTTATTTATTTAGTTAGTTAGTTATTTATTTTCTCCTTACTTTTTGACCTCTTTCAGCCATTCCTCCTACTCTCTACCCCTTTGCGTCTGGCAACTACCAATCTGTTCTCTGTATCTATGAGCTTATTTTTTGTTTGTTCTTTTTTTTAATTTTTATTTTGTTTGTTTGTTCTTGTAGATTCCACATATAGGAGAGATCATACAGTATTTGTCTTTCTTTGTCTGACTTATTTCACTTAACATAATGCCCTTGAGGTCCATCCATGCTGTTGCAAATGGCAAGATTTCGTTTGTTTTATGGCTGAATATTCCATGAAATATGTATACCACAATTTCTTTATCCGTTCATCCATTGATGGACAGTGAGGTTGTTTTCATATCTTGGCTATTGAATAAGGCTACAGTGAACATGGGTATAGCTTTTCAAAATAGTGTTTTCACTTTCTTCAGATAAATATCCAGGGTGGAATTGCTAGATCATATGGTAGGTCTATTTTTAATTTTTTGAGGAGCATCTGTGCTGTTTTCCATTGTGGCTACATCAATTTACATTCCCACCAACAGTGCAGGAGAGTTCTCTTTTCTCCACATCCTTGGTGACACTTGCTATCTCTTGTCTTTTTAATAAGAGCCGTTCTAACAAGTGTGAGGTGATTTTCACTGTGGATTTGATTTGTATTTCCCTGATGATTTTTTTTAAAGATTTTATTTATTTATTTGAGAGAGAGAGAGAGAATGAGAGATAGAGAGCACGAGAGGGAAGAGGGTCAGAGGGAGAAGCAGACTCCCCGCTGAGCAGGGAGCCCGATGTGGGACTCGATCCTGGGACTCCAGGATCATGACCTGAGCCAAAGGCAGTCGCTTAACCAACTGAGCCACCCAGGTGCCCTGTATTTCCCTGATGATTAATGATGGAGAGATCTTTTCATGTGTCTGTCGGCCAGCTATATGTCTTCTTTGGAAAAATGTCTATTCAGATCCTCTGCCCATGTATGTCATTTTTTTTTCTTGTTGCTATTGAGTTGTATGAGTTCCTTATATATTGGATATTAGCCGCTTATCAGGTATATGATTTGCAAATATTTGCTCCTCTGCAGTAGGTTGTCTTTTCATTTTGTTGATGGTGTCTTTGCCGTGCAGAAGCTTTTGGCCTGTGGTAGCCCCACTTATTTCTTTTTGCTTTTGTTGCTTTTAAAAATAGAGCTGCTTTTATATCCTGGCTCTGCTTTTTAACAGCTGTGTGAGTTGAGCAAGCTAATTTGTCTGAGTTTATGAAGAAAATTAAATGAGATAACATATTTGAAGCACTTAGCACCATCCTAGACATATAGAAAGCACTCAATAAACGTTAGCTGCTGTGATCACCCTTTTGTATGAGGGAAAGGAGAAAGGATGGGTCCTAAAGACTGTAAATAGGTTAGCACAGCGTTTGCCTGTTGAAAGGGGCTTTTCAGACTCTGGCCTTGTGTTTCCAAGGCATCCACAGTTTAGATAAATTCTGTGTGGTTCATCCACCCAGAAATTTGAACAGAGCAGTAGCTCTCAACCTGACTGATCATCCGAATCTCCCGTGGAGGTATTTTTAAAAATATTTTTTATTTAATTTTTTAGGGGGGAGGGGCAGCGGGAGAGGGAGAATCTTTTTTTTTTAAGATTTTATTTATTTATTTGAGAGAGAGAGAATGAGAGATAGAGAGCACGAGAGGTAAGAGGGTGAGAGGGAGAGGCCGACTCCCTGCCGAGCAGGGAGCCCGATGTGGGACTCGATCTCGGGACTCCAGGATCATGACCTGAGCCGAAGGCAGTTGCTTTAACCATCTGAGCCAGCCAGGCGCCCGAGAGGGAGAATCTTAAGCAGGCTCCGCCCTGGGCGGAGCTCAATCTCAGGACCTTAACTGACTGAGCCACCCAGGCACCCCTGATTTTTTTAATTATTATTATTATTTTTTTTTTTAGAGAGAGAGAGCCGCCCCCCTCCCCGCCCCGAGCTTTTAAACTGCCTTGCCTGGACTTTCAGAGCAATCATCTTCAGCGGTAGGCCTTGGGCATCTATAATTTAAAAATTTCCATAGGCAACGCTGCAAAACAGCTACTGGAACTGAAAAGTATGATAGCTAGAGCTAACATGTATTGAGTATCTCTTTGTGCCAGGCACTCTGCTAACTTCTTTATTTATATTGCTTCCTTTAATTCTCACAGCAACTTATAAGGCAGGCACTGTCAGTTTCTTTTATATATGAGGAAACTGAGGCAAAGAGCCTAAATAACTCAGCCAAGTTCACACAGCTGAGAAGTGACTTAGGACCTGAACCCAGGTTTGAGCTACTAATTGCGATGAACTAATGCATCCATTTACTCATTCACCCAAAATTTATTACATGTGACCAGGTAAGGAGTTGACAGCCAGAGAATCTAAAATTGAACGAAAATCCCCATCCCCATCCTCAAGAAGTTCATGGCTTTTGTGCGTGTGTTCAGAATGAACAAATGACAGGTCGTCTCATTTTAAAAGATGATGTCATGTGTCGGTGTTTGAGAGGCTGAAAAGATTTTCTAGGACTTCCAGCCTCTTCCTCTCGGTGACCATTTATGGAATCCACCGCCGTTGGCAAATCAGCCTCCCAGGCTGTGAAGCCCCAGCCCCGTCGGGGGGCGGCCCGCACCAGCGTCTCCCGGCAAGAAGGGCTCTAGCGCAGCCTCGCCGTCCGTGTTAGCCAGCCCCGCAGGGTGGTCCTCAGCTGTCCCCGCTGGTTTGGCTCACTCACTTCAGTTCCTCACCTCTCTTGGTAGGTCCATCAATCAAAGGGCGGGGAAGGAGGCGTATCACAGCGGAGCTGTCGGGCTGACTCTCTTCCACGGATAAAACCTGTCCCTTACACCTCAAGTGAGCGCTGCTACGAAATTTCCCAGAAAAGTACAGAGAGAAGACGGAGACCTGCTTTTTAGAATCGTGAAATATTAGCGCTGGTTAAATCCCTGGACGTGACGGAAGGCTGATCAGGAAACGGAGCTGCAGGGTCTCGAACCCGGCTGGCCCTGGGCTCCCGGCGCAATCAGCAACCGCTCACTGCCTCCTACAGTCAGAGCCGAGCACTGTTTCAGAGAGACGCAATATTCAAGGGCGGCGACCATCAATCACCTTGGAGCAGGCAAACGGCCCAACCTGGAGGCGGCCTGGGAGGACACCACCCCCCGGGGCTGGGGTGGGGACACCCACGTGCAGCCACCACGTTTTCCTTGCGGGTCGGTGGGGGGAGGAGAGAGGGTTTGGGGTCAGCAGCCGTTCCCGGGACCAGTATTGAGAACGCACAGGGAGAGGTGGTAGCGGAACCTTTCTCCTCCGCTTCGCTCTCGCTTCCCCCCGAACCCAGTTGGCGTCGGACCCAGGAGTGGAGGCTTATAAACATGGGGACGACCGGTGCGGGGCCTGGACCGCCGTCCGCTGGTCTCGACACTCCGGGATCCACAGACGATCGGCTTTTCCTGGTGAAAGGTGTGGTGTGGTGAGGTGCTGGTGTCGGGGCGAGCTCTTCCGGGGCCTGCGCTGGTCCCGCCATTCCCACACACACCCCGCCCTGGGGAGACATTCCCTTGGATTGCCCTGGGTTTAGCTGGTGGGGGTCGGCCGGTCAGGGGTCGTGCGGGATGGAGTCTTCCTGGGGCTGTGTGCTGTATTTCCCCCATCCGCTCTATAGTTTCTCTTGTGCCTTCCCCTACCTTCCACTAGCTTGTTTTCCTCCCCGGGAGAAACTTCAGACCGTCCCCGGGAAGAGGGGAAGGGACCCAGGGCCAATTCTCAGCCCTTGGGAACGGTCCCGCAGAATGATCTCAGGAACCAGGGGTCATGAGGTCACGCAGGTTTCGCACCGCTATCGTTTACCTTTATGGCCAGAGCCGCCTAGTTTCGTTCTCAAATTTCCACAAAAGTGACTTAAAATGTAATTTAAATAGTGTCTGAACCTGCGTACGTCTTCTTAAGGTGTTGTGTTGTGTTTTGTTTTTGTTTTTTGTTTTTTTCCCTCTCTTTAATCTCTCTCCTCACCCTCCACGCCCTACCCCCAAAACTCTTGGCAGGTGGAGTTTTCCTTGGTGCTGTGGCTGCAGCAGGAATGCTAGCCGGGTTTGTTACAACATTATCATTGGCTAAAAAGAAGAGCCCTGAATGGTTCAATAAGGTTTGTGACACGGAAATCCATTTATAGCATTGTTATTGTTTACAGATAATTGGCAGCTGTTGTGCATAGGAGAAGTAAAGAAAATGTTGGTGGCCTTTCATATTGTTTTAAGAAGTAAACCTGTATACATCTCATAGATTCAAGAAATGTACAAATTAATCAGTGGTCTTTATTTTCATTTAGAAAGAAGTATTTAGGGAGTCCTGGGTGGCTCAGTTGGTTAAGTGTCTGCCTTCAGCTCGGGTCATGATCTCGGGGTCCTGAGATCAAGCCCCATGTGGGGCTCTTTCCAGTGGAGAGCCTGCTCCTCCCTCTCCCTCTGTGCACACTCTCTCTCAAATAAATAAATAAAATCTTTAAAAAAGAAAGAAAGAAGTATTTAGTTATGTGCTTTCTTTTTCTTAAATTTTAGCAGAACAAGACTTTTTTTTTTTAAAGATTTTATTTATTTATTTGAGAGAGAGAGAGAATGAAGATAGAGAGCGTGAGAGGGAAGAGGGTCAGAGGGAGAAGCAGACTCCCCGCCGAGCAGGGAGCCCAATGCGGGACTCGATCCCGGGACTCCAGGATCATGACCTGAGCTGAAGGCAGTCGCTTAACCAACTGAGCCACCCAGGCGCCCTAAACAGAATAAGACTTTGAAAGCTCATCCAGTACATTTTGTATTCACAGCATGACTAAGTCTAAATCTGGGTAATTCCCTATCAGTTGTAAGAGGCCCCAGTATTTTATGCACCACTAAGGAAAAAAAATGATGCCAGTTAAATTCTTGACACAATACTGATTGCTAGAGGCATTTCTATTTATTTATTTATTTAAGCTCTCCACCCAGATCAAGAGTCTCATGTTCTATTGACTGAGCCATCCAGGCGCCCCACCAGAGACATTTCTATTTCAAAAATGTTCAATTGTTGAAGTAAAGTGCATCTTATCATTGATGAAGAGCATGGATCAGCTCCTTGAGCCCGGAGATCACATGTGCTTTGTGCTGCTTCATCCCCGCTCCCCAGAAAAGTGCCTGACACATAAGTGCTCAATCAGTTTGGGTTGAATGACTATAAGCTTCTTAAGGCAGAAAATTCTTAACTCCATGAGCAAGATTGAGTAATCACTCATGTGGTCATACCCCAGTTGTTGAGGAGTGTTTCTTCTCATTGACTTGTAGACTTGGAGTTACTTGTTTGCATGTATTGTCCTCTCTCTGCCCTCTCTATCCCGTATGGTTTATTTAGCCATCATCTCATTGCTTCAGATGTTAACTTGGGATCTTTTATGTGTCAGGCATTGTGCTAGCTAGGTGCAAGAGATACAAAAATGAACAGAATGCCTGCCCTTCAGGAAGCTAGCATCTGGTGCAGGAGACATATTAAATATTGACGCAATTAACTACATAATTATAATTTGATGTTTGCTTGGAAGAACAGTGTTATGTGAAAAATCGTAAACCAGTCGAGTTCCCTTTCCACTTATATTTTTAATAATCTGATATCGTACTTAAGCATTGTAAGTACTGTAAAGGAAAAAGACCACATTTAAGGTGCTTTTGTTCCCCATCTGAATACTCAAGGCTTAAATGGAGCTACCCAAATCACTGTGATGAAACTTGTGGTCATTTTCACCCTGTATTATAGAATATTTTCAGTGCAGAAATATATCTTGTAGAAGGAATCAGTAAAGCCTAACTGATAGTGATGCTTTAATAGTAGAATTTGCATTCATTTCTAAGCCTAAATTACCAGGTTAACCTTTGGCTCACAGACCTTTCTGAGAATCTGATGAAAGCTAGGGATTCTCGGGAAAAAAAAAAACAACACATACCCACATTTACAACTTGGCATTCTATTTTGTGATTCTAAGATTTGATTGCCACACATGCCCTGTCAAACACGGTGGTTGTCAAGCTGTGGTCCGTAGAACCCTAGGGATCCTTGAGACTCTTTTGGGGGCCTGTAAAGTCAAAACTCTTTTCATAATAATATTGAGGCATTTGCACTAATGGTGTAGAAGCACGTGGGGTAAAACTGCTGGTGCCTTAGTGTAATCAAGGCAGTGGTACCCAACTGTACTAGCGGTCATGGTGTTCTTCATTACTGTGCGTCTGTAGTTTAAAAAAAAAAAAAAAAAAAAAACCTCATTGCATAAGAATGTCCTTGTTATAGCAGTAGAATTATTGATTTTATTAAATCTTAACCCTTGATTATACCTCTTTACTATTCCCTGTGAAGAAATGGGAAGTACGCACAAAGCCCTTCTGATTTATATCAGAGAAAGACGTTTTTCTCCAGGAAAAGCAATGGTGTGATTAAGTTGCATGCTGAACTAGCTGCTTTTCTTCCCATGTAATATCATATTTTATTTGAAAGAGGAACTGACAGACTATAAGTGGGTATTTGGCAGACATTTTCTTCAAAATGAACAAAATGAGCCTGTGTCGTCTCTTTAAGCAAGCATTTGTCAGTATTTGTTGCCAATGATAAAACTGGAGCTTGCAAGTGAAAATTAGATCTTAGGAAACTTATATCTACCATTGTCAGCTTAATAGGTGCTCAATACGTAAAGGCTTTTCTGATGAGGTTGGTGGTAATATTAATGATGTGAAATTTTAAATATTTAATAAATGGTGTCAACATTGGAAGGATCTGCATAACTTGGTGAATCAATATTTTCTGAATGATCATAATGCATGGATAAAAGGTCCATTCGAAATACAAAATAGACTAATGGATTTTAATGTAACAAAGTACAAAAAACTCATCGGTGTGACTTCAGATCCCAGAGTGCATGCAGCTATTTGGGAAGTTTTGGTGGAGCATCAAAGAAGGAAGGCTATTAAAATACTTGTCCCTTTTCCAACCACAGATCGCTGAAGAATCTGCATAAAATCCAGCCTTACAATCAAAAAACACTGCAACAGATTGAATACAGAAGCATTTATGAAAATTCATCTGTCCTTTGTTAAGCCAAACATTTAAGAGATTAATCAAAATGTAAAACATTGCCTCCTTGCACTAAATTCTTTTGTTTTGGAAGGTAGTTTTCATAAAAATAGGTTTATATTGATCTATACTGGGTTTATTTGTAAATGAATTAATAGTTAAAATTTAAGAATTTCTTAGTTTTAATTTCTAAAATATTAATTATTAATAAATATAGTCCACATAATCAGAAATATTTGGGATCCAAGTATAAACGGATCCTGAGACCAGAAAGTTTGAGAACCACTGTTCTGGATGGTTAAATATGTTGTGTAAAGTTCTGCCTCCCCTCTGGCAAAACATCTGAATTAGAGCATTACCATTGATCCAGATTCTGTTTGAGAGGCTCAGAGGTTCTGGAGCAGTTAATGCATTTATACTTAGCAAGCACTGGTTTAAGAATACCACTTAGGCAGTGTACTTCAGAGTCACTGCCTGGCGGTTTTCTCTGACATTAATAGTGATAATAATATCTAGCATTTGAATGCTTACCATGTGCTAGCTGCTGCTTTAAGGGTTAGGGTTCATTGAACCTTCATCACAACTGCATGAGATGCTGTTATTATGTTGTCCCCATTAAACTGAGGCATAAATTAAACAGTTTGCCCACCATGGCACTCTTTCCATCTTTGATTATTTTTGGAGAAGAAATTACACTATTTTTAACAATTTTTTATTTAAATAGACTTCTGTCCACTAGCCTGGAATCTAGACATTAACTATAATACAGATTCAGGTTGTGGCTCAGGACAATGAGCTTTTAGTTGGGGACTGCCTACACTGCTATTATTTCAGGAGGATGGTCATCATTTCTTCAAAGTCTTAACTGCATTGTCTTAGCTAAGTATCAGGCTAGAAAACTGGGAATGGAAAGGCAGTAGTAAGTACTGAACGAACATTCATTTTTCTTTGTCCTTCATGGAGTAAACAGAGGAAGATGTAAGCTAAGGTGGCTTTTAAAAACACATGTACATATGTAGTACATATATAATTTTTGTCCTTCCCAAGGAAATAAGGAATTTTTTAACTTAAGTTTCTAAAATAAAATTTAGGCACTTAAATTGACCCTGGTTTAATAATATTTGGTTAATGGTACTGCTTCTGGATGAAAATTCAGGCCAGTTAGAAGTTAGTGAATTTATATGAGATCTGTGATATCTAGACAACCACTCAGAAATTATAGCAATGTGAGAAAAGGGGTAAGAGCATGTTGTTTTGATCATAGAAAATAACTAAAGAAACACCTCTTGAAAATCTGGTTGGGTCTCAGGTATATTACTAACAAGTGTTAAGTCAGCAAATACTATCTTCTGGGTCAGGGCACGGTGCAAGACATGAAAATACAGGTAAACCAAGTGTTTCTGTGTGTCACCAATACCATTCGTAATCACAGCACACATGCTACAAACCTTTATTCAATGGGTTGAGCAATATAAAGAAAATTATTCTAAAAAGGGAAAGGCTTGAGTAAATGGAAATTTATTTCCAGAGGAAAGACCAAACATTATAAATCTGCTATCTTATCACATTAGCTAATCAGTTTGATGACATTCTAATGAAAATGCCAATGAATGGGACTCAGAGAAATCTTGACAGAATGTTTTAGGGCTTTTCTGGGAGAATTAATAGGCAAAAACAGCAAAGAAAAGTTTTGGAAGAAAATAATCAGTAATCGGTGCTTTCAGTGATGGGGTGGTTATTCCCTTTTGAAGCATGCATTGCATTCCTCTTCTTCTCTAGTCAAGTTTGCATGCTGATAGTCTGAAAGTTGTTCAGTTAATTATGGTATAGATTTTTACCTTAATATGATTCCTTGAAACCCAAGAGGAGAGTCATCATTTATTTTCTAGTTTCTCATGAATAGCTGCTGTAAGCTGGGTTTCTACTACATGCCCTGCATTTTGCATATATATTTAAAAGTCTTTGCAGTGACTTAGATTAGCTCACCTCTTTGAAGAACCCTTCCTTAAAGCTTCCTCTAAGTGCAACAACAGATTAGGTATCCTCCTCTGGGACTGTGGTGCCCTGTGTGTATAGTTCTATTGTTGCACATTCCATTTAGATCATAATTAACTTTTATGTGTCTGTGTCCTCCCCCCCCCCCCCCCCCCCCCACCCCCCAGTGACTAGAATCTTTAGTCAGAAAGAAGTTACTCTATTTGCCTTTTTCTCTCCAGTACCTAGCACAGCTCCTGGCAAGGCCCTGAGTACTCAAATATCTGTCAGTCAGAGAAGTTGTGACCTCTCTGCAGTTATTAAGTAGCAAAGCTTCTTTTTGGACTTGGGTTGGTCTGGCTTCCCAAAATTATGGTGACATTCAGAGAGTTATGAGTTTCAAACACTCCTGAAATAATTACTTTTTCTGAACTGATGATTTTTTCCTATCTTCATTGCAGGGAAGGATGGCCACAGCCACCTTACCAGAGAGCGGGTCTTGCCTTGCCTTGCGAGCCCTGGCTTGGGGCTCACTTTACGCGTGGTGTGGGGTTGGTGTGATCAGCTTCGCAGTCTGGAAAGCTTTAGGAGTTCACAGTGTAAGTAACTACAGTCCTGTAATTTGTATCTGGAATGTTTGTTCCACTTTCTGTGGTCTAAATATTAAATATGCCTGATTTTCAAGAAGTGTGTGTGTATGTGTGTGTGTGTATGTGTATGTTTGTATGTGTGTGTGTAATTTATACCCCAAGCTGAAAAGCTGTATATTAGGAATGGTTGGCTCTTTTTAAACTACTCGTAGGAAGTTCTGTGGACAAGGCTGCACATGTGTGACGGGTGAGAATTGACGGTGGTTTGGAATAGGTGGCAGCAAGGGGGTTGAGGTAAAGAGGTTCTGGATATATTTTGAAGGTAGAGCCAACAAGGACTTGTTATACATCGGATGTGAGAGGTGAGAGAATAAATGAAGTCAAGGATCCCCAAGGCTCTTGGCCTGAGCAGCTGGAAGATGGATGGGAACCAGTGTGAGAGGAGCAGGTATTCAGGGATAATGTCAGGAGCTCAGTCTGGGACCTGTGAGTTTGAAATATCTGTTAGATAGCTAAGTGGTGAGTCAAGCAAGCTGTTAGACATAGAAGTTTGGAATTCAGAGGAGAGGTACAAGGTCAAGATGTACATTTGAGACTCTTCAGTATATGGGTAGTGTTCAAAGCCAGGAGACCAGATGAGCTCACCAAGGCATTGAACATAAAGAGAAAAGAGGTCCAAGGAAGGAGCTCGGGGCACTCCCAAGGTTTAGAGGTTGGGAAATACGGAGGAAATTAGCGAGGGAGATTTCCCTACCAAAGGAGAAAATCCCGGAGAACCGGGAGAATGGTGACTTGGACACCAGGTGAAGAAGGTGTATAGTGGGGTTAAATCATGTACGATGAGACTCAGGAGTTTGCCAAGTTAGCAGTGTGGCAGTCCTTGGTCGGTAAAGCCTGGGTGGAGTGGATCCAAAGGAATGGAGGAGACAGATTGTATGTATAGGCACATCTTGAGTTCTGCTTTACAGGGAAAGAAAGAGATGGGGGTCATAGCTGGAAGGGGGACTGAGATCAAGAGGTGTTTTTTTGTTTGTGTTTTTGTTTTTAAGTTGGGAGAATTAACAGCATGTGAGTATGCTGATGGGAGTGATTCTGTAGAGAGGGGGACATTGTAAGGGAGGGGGAGTGATAAGTAATCTTATAGGCATTACTGAGTTTTTTATATTTGGTTTAATCATAACTGAACATAGGCATTATTGTACTTTTCACTCAAAGTATACTGATAGACAGATAGATGTTGCTTTTCTTCTAGTCTGACTAACCTTTATTTTTAAAGTAACTTTCCTGGCTAGTAATTGTTTATAACAGTAAAGTTGTGTTTACTTGGAAAAGTTAGAAAACCCATGACTGAAGATTTTGGATGATTTTTGTTGTTAACCTCAGTTTTGCTTTTGACCAGTATAAAATCTCTCCTTCCATTGCAGGCATTGTTCCAGACATTTTAGGCATAGCAGATTTTTTAATCTTCACAATAACTATGAAGCAGTTAGTAATATCCCCCATTTTATGAATGAGGAAATTGGGACTCAGAGAGGTTAAGTCACTTGTCCGAGATCACACAGCTTGTCATTGACAGAGTCAAGATTTGGATCCAAGTCTGATAGTCTTTAGAACCTAGATTTTTTTTTTTTTCCAATGTTACCTCCCCTAGCTAAGTTTGGAAATAAATGAGTAGTTGGAAGGAGCCAGAATGAGGGGGAAGGAGGTAGTAAATTCAGTTTTGATCGTGATGTGATCCACACATTCTTGGTAACTTGACAGGTTTTCCTGGGTATCTTCAATGTGGGCCTCATCTCCCATCATTGTGATTAATACCATTCAGGTATAGGACCGGGCCATTCTTTCCTTAGAAAAGAGAAGGCCTTCTTTTAGCCTTCATCTCCAGTAGACAAATGCTTAGGGTATAATGGTAAAGCAGGATTCATTTGTATATATAATATGAGAGCAGTTATTTGAAAACAGGTGGAAAAAACTGGGGGAAATATGTCCGTTATAAATGTGTGGATGAATTATGGGTGTGGGAGTGAATTTTTTTTTTACTTTTCTGTATATTCTTAAATATGTATTGCTTTAACAGTAATACTACCTTTAAAAAAAATAGTGCTAGATTTTATTTTTATTAATTTATGCTAAAAATGAAGCACAGCTGCCTAGAAGTTCACAAAACTTCTTTGACTACATGTGAAATATACTTGAGGGCATGAAATACTTAATAATAAGGTTATTAAGCTTTTAGTTTCTGTAAAAATCATGGTCTGTTAGCACTTTATATTGACTTCATGGAATTGTTAGGTGATGTTTCCAGAACTTAGTAATGTAGGTCATAAACTGAGTAATAAAGTTTTAAGATATTTTAAAATATAAATAGCCTTTGAATGAGAAGAGTCATAATGAATCGATCCAAATTTTCATAGACCAACAAAGTGAAGATATTTAGATTAAGAAGCTCAAGAAGTTGGGCTTTATGGACTATCCGGTGCTATTCTAGTTTCTAGAATGTGAACTTCTTTGTTTTATGGCCTAAATAAAATAGTTGGGCAAGAAAAATTATTTTCTGATTGGCACTGCTGAATATAAGGACACTTGGAATCTTTTTATATCTTCATGTCTTTAACGAAAACGTGAGAATACAAATGTGCTGTCCCCCTTCCTGTAGGTCATTAGGAATAGCAGTTTGATATCCATATCTGAGAAGTCTCACAGAAAAATGAACCACTGATAGTTTTTCAAGGGCACACCTTTTAAAAGCAGTAGTGTTTATTAATTTGTTCATTCAAAAGACATTTGTGGGCTTACCCTGAGCCAGGCACTGTGCCTAGACAGGGCTCCCCAGTAGACTGTTATCATGGACGCCTTCAGTTTTAAGACTCTCTAAGCAAATTCTTATTATATGACCCACTCTGAGTCTTGTGGAGAGCAGTATTGCATTTCAGTTTTCCTTTAGAGAGTTTTGAGGATAATTGTGAGATTGTCCTGAGTCCTGGGAAATGATATCTTTCCATGACTAAAGAAAACAATCTTAGAAAATGCTGGACAGAAATGGTCCAGGTCTCTGCACTCAATAAATAATTGATATGATTATTCTAGGTAAATTCAGGTAAATCAAAATCAATCCCAGTGTCAAATAATTGTTGGTAGCCACCTTGAATCATATTAAAGTATCATTATAAACCCAGTTCAAAAAAAAGAAGGGTGCCATCTACTGGCTGAAGGAGAGCAGTTCACATTCCCTATTTTAATTCACAGCTACATCTGCTGGCCTAAACGAGGGCATGCTGCAGTGCTTGAAGCTAAGCTCTTCAGTTTCTTAGAAATGTTTTGGATTTACACTTTGTTTATTCACAGTTATTATGGAATTTATTTCACATATAACATGTATAATACATCAGATATAAATTTATATTTTACACAATAGTGTTATCATTTAATTAGAGATTCCAAAAAAAGGAGAGCTAGTGGAGGCTAACTTGTCAGCGGACTGAAGCCAGTAGGTGCGCCCAGGATTTAAGGTGGGAGCCTCCCTCCCTTCGTGTACGAACCAGTCCAGGTTCAGCCTGGGATCACCTCACCAGTTCCGGCCTGCCATCGTTGTGGGCCAGCAAGCAAGGCCTGATTGCTCAGTATGGATTCATCAATTTCTTTGAATTACGGTATTTTATCATCTGATTATGATTGAGGCAGCAATAATATTATAACAGTAACTTAATTGTGAAAAGAATGAGCATTTACTATGGGTCTGTGGTCCCCTCATGCAGCTAATGATCCCAAAGGATCCCAGATGATCCTGGGAGACTGCCCTGTTCAGGCCAGGTTCACACCGTGGCAGTATGAATAGATTCTTTTAATTAGGGGCAAGTATTTTAAGTTTAGAGTAGTTGAAATAAATGCTTGTCAGTGAGTAAATAAGGATCTCTAGAGATACCAACTAGTAATTCCCCAGTTATCAAAAGAAAAAACCAGGGCACCTGGGTGGCTCAGTCGGTTAAGCATCTGCCTTTAGCTCAGGTCATGATCCCAATTTCCTGGGGTTGAGCCCTGTGTCTGCTTCTCCCTCTCCCTCTGCCCCTCCCTCCCCCCTCATTGTGCACGTTTGCATGATCTCTCTCTCTCTCAAATAAATAAAAAAATCTAAAAAAAAAACCCCGTGCCACTTACAGTTATTTACATGTTACTCAAACACAAAGACTTAACTTTTGTATCTTTTCTTATTTATATTAAGTATTGATACTTGAAGGGATTTCTAAAAAGATTGAGCATATTTATGGTTAGACTATTTTGGCTTTTTTTCCTCCCCTTAGAAGGAAAAATATTGGATGTATAAATAATTCCTGATTGATATGACTGGGAGCTTTAGGGCCTATTATGCCTGTGGACTCATCTCGTTCAACATTTGTTGGAGGTGAGGCTGTCTCAGAGTACCAGTCAGAATCACCATGGCTAACATTTACTGTGCCTTGTATTTAATATATTCATGATACCTGGTATAGTTAGAATTCACAGATAATTTACAATTGTTGCCCTCAGAGGAGCTAAAATCTCAATAGTGATAAAGCCATGAATGAAAACATGTTTAGTTATTGTGAAATACTTTAAATTGTCCAGAGACTTAAATTTAAAAATTAACTTGTAAATAAAGGGAATTTTTAGTTTAGTTTGTTTTTTACCATGTAATTAGAGATACTTGTTTTTATTTACATATATTGCTTATTTTTAAAGAAAAACATGTTTAGGACCTGTCTTTTTTAAAACAAAGATGGCTTTGTGTTTCTTTTGTTAAAATTAGGTACTCATTGTAAAAACAACAACAACAAAAAAAGAGTATAGAAAAGTACAAAAAAGGAAACAAAGATCACCAGAAATCTCACTGAGTCATAATCACTTACTACAATAAAAACATCCCTTTAGACTTTCTATAAGCCTATTCATATAATTGTAGGTAAATGTTTTACTGTTCTATTCTGGAACCTTTTTTCACTGAATAGCCACAAGAACGTCTTTGCACAGTAGACTATATAAATCTCCATCACTTTTAATGGCTACACGGTGCTCCATTATGTTATAATTTACTTAATCAGTCTCCTGCCAAGAGCATTTAGATTATAATTTTTCACTATGAAACACCATAGTGAACCTCTGTAGGCATGCATCTTTTTGTACTTTTCTTGGTCAGGAAATTTGTCCTAAAGACAAATGAT
This sequence comes from Callorhinus ursinus, assembly GCF_003265705.2. Taxonomy (NCBI): domain Eukaryota; kingdom Metazoa; phylum Chordata; class Mammalia; order Carnivora; family Otariidae; genus Callorhinus; species Callorhinus ursinus. The sequence continues at coordinate 70,600,425 of NW_027397068.1, read as the reverse complement.
GTTATTGTTGAATCCAGGGGTATATAAAACTGTTTTTGATATCCATTGCTAAGCACAGAATTTATACGTTTAGAAGTTATTGACAGTGCATACAGGTTTCCTAGCACCCTCGCCATTAGTGGCTTCTTTTACTTTGAAATGTTTGCCAATCTGATAGATGGAAAATAATCTCCTCCTTCCTTTACTGCATCTCTCAGGGCTTTTATGCAGATAATCTGTGATAGAAGTCACACATCTCTCCAGCCTCAGTCGCCTCCTGATCTACTGATAGAGGTTGCTTCTTGCTCAAGAGTCCAGGCTTCCGTTTCTTTAAGAACAAAAAATAAAACATGTAAATAAAACACATCTTAAATATTTCTCCAAAAATTGGCATCTGTCTTTCCTATACTAAGAAAGATTTTTTTTTTTTAAGATTTTATTTATTTTTTGACAGAGACAGCGAGAGAGGGAACACAAGTAGGGGGAGTGGGAGAGGGAGAAGCAGGCTTCCCGCAGAGCAGGGAGCCCGATGTGGGGCTTGATCCCAGGACCATGGGATCATGACCTGAGCCGAAGGCAGACGTTTAACGACTGAGCCACCCAGGCGCCACTCTAAGAAAGATTCTTTAAGAGAAGTAATACAGCTTTCCTTTAGGACAATATTAGATTCATTCTAATAAAATGTATTTTCTCCAGCTCTTTTTGGTAGCTGCTGCTAAGTATACTTTTTATGTTAATGTTTACGCTCATTTCTTTTTTTTTTTAAAGATTTTATTTATTTGACAGAGAGAGACAGCAAGAGAGGGAACACAAGCAGGGGGAGTGGGAGAGGGAGAAGCAGGCTCCCCGCTGAGCAGGGAGCCCGATGCGGGGCTCAGTCCCAGAACCCTGGGATCATGACCTGAGCTGAAGGCAGATGCTTAACGACTGAGCCACCCAGGCTCCCCGGGTTTATGCTCATTTCTTAATGACCTTATGACCAGCTTTGAGGACTTTTGCTAATTACAGTAAAATCTCTTTTGACTTTTTGCTAATTTCAACATCTGGTAGATCTTGTATTAAATATGTTTATTCCTACACAGTTTTTAAGTTATTTGTCTCAAGTGAAGCAACATTTGTAGGTGAATGCTAGAACCACATATGTAAATAAAACTATGAAAAGGCTTAGAAGTTTTTAACGTCTGAGATATCTAAGAAATAGACTGTATGCTTTGTACTTTTCTTTGGTTTCAGTCAAAGGTTAAAAACAAATCCTTCTGGCAAATTGTTTAATGGTAACCACTTCTGAGAGATCTGCAGGGGAAGTCTGAAAAGTGACTGAAATGTGTCCCTTCTGCGTCCTTGCCTCATCTAATTTGAGAGCTTCCAAACGTCTCTACCAGCTTCTGTCCCCAGGAAGCAAACTTCAGTTCCTTACTCTGATTACCATAACGTCAGCAGACCCGGCTTCACTTCCACTTGCTGATAGTACTTACTAGAACACCCAGAACACAGAGTCATCATGATCTTGCACAGATAGTTCTGTCAAGCTGAGGGCCTTCAAACAGTGTAAGCATTGAGGAATATATTCCTGGAATCATTTTTAAATTAATTGGAAGTGGCACTGTGCATCACTTAAATTTAGGTCTGAGGTGACAAGAACATCTCTATAACCCTTATTTCCCATTCACTGCAGCTCTAATGGGCTTGGCATCTGGTGGTAAGAGGCACTCGATGTAATGTTGAAGGGCAGTTTGGTGACAGAGACCAAATCACAGGGACTTGCTCATGTTAAAATGGGAGGTATGACCAATGTCGTCTTTTGTTTTCTGTGTTGGGGGGGGCTAAGGTTGGCCTAAGCCAAGGGGGCAGGGGAAAAAAAAGCCAATTTTTTTTTTGGCATATTGCCAAAATACCTCTTCTAAAAACCCACCAGTTTCCTTTTATAAGTAAAATAGGGCTGCAAGCATTTTATAAAGTGGGAATGTGCAACAATTGCTAGAGAAGATAAGCTCTGCCATGAAAGCCTTGTTCCAAAGCCTGACACAAATCAGGCTTAATCACCTCAGGAATGTTCCCAGCCTTATTCCACTCGAGGAGAAGTATCCTTGATTTCATTTGGGTTTTCTTTTTCTTTGTCCTTATTTCTAATACCGAGCATAGAAAATTGGACTCACATGAACAGATCTCTCTAAATAAAGCACTGTGGAGTGAAGACCTGGTAACCTACGCTTCCCCCCTACGCTTTGCTGTGTAAGGTACCTGTTATTGGTTGGTCACTTAGAAATATCTAAGAATCTGTAAAACATTTTTATATGTGTATGTTGATATATTTATATATATTATTATTCATTTACCAGTATACCCAATAATGAAGTGGTCACTCAAATTGAATTTTCCTAACTGAATAATTTCTAACAATTTTAAGAAGAAATCTTTTTTTTTAATGTGCTGTGTATGCTGTGTATCTTTCCACAATGTAGACTGTGCCGAATGTAATTTCACTAGGTTTTGATGACTTAGATATATCAGTTATTGTTTGCTTCTTGTGTTAATGGATTCTGGCCTTTTATAGTTCTTTATTCTTTTTGTAATTTTTCTCAATCCTAGTTTGGCTCTTATTTTTTCCTTCCCACTATTCCATTTACTTCTGAAATGCTGCTGCCTTATTTTATATGTTTTATGCTAGATTCCTTGCTTTGCCCTTAAATTTTCTCCTTCATAGGGTCCATCTGCTCCGGTGGCTTCATCCACACTCAGAAGGCTGCCGGGCCTGCATCTCTAGTTGACCTCTGAGCTCCTTGCCCATAGACCCACTTGCCTGGGATCGAGCCCCGCATCGGGCTCCCTGCTCAGCGGGGAGCCTGCTTCTCCCTCTGCCTGCCGCTCCCCCTGCTGTTCTTTCTCCCTCTCTCTCTCTCTCTCTCTCTTTCTCTCTCTGTTAAATAAATAAAAATTTTTAAAATCTTTTAAAAAAAGACTCGCGAGATATAGCCCCACCTCCCCACTGACCTCCTCTTGCCCCACACTCTCCCACCCCGCCATGCGGCACACCGGCCTCCCCACTGAGGGACCGTCCTCCAGCTTTTCTAGGGGACTCCTTTCCCAGGTCTTCGCGTGGTGGCTCTCTGTTGGCATTTAGAGTTTCAGCCCAGTTTTATTTCATCTCCTCAGAGAAGCTTCCCCAGACCATCTGGTCTAAAACAAAGTAGCCTCTTTACTCCCACCACCCAGTTCCTCTCTGACAGTATCCTCTTTTCTTCTTTACACAGCACAATTGCAAAATGAAGTTATATTGACCATTTTCTTGTTTTATGTGTCCTCACAAAAAGAATGTAAATTTTAAGAGAACAGAGACCTCATTTGTCTTGTTCATTGTCATATCCTTAGCACCTGTAAGAGTGCCTAGCACAGAGGATGTGTCCAGTAAACACCTGTTGGATGAAATCTGATCACAGTTTCTGCATTTCAATGGCTCACTCTTCCCTTGAGAATACAGTCCAAGTTCCTTGAAATGGTTTGGTCCCTCTGTGATCTGGCCCCTACTTATTCTTTAACCCACTGGTTCTTAATGGGGGCATTTTGACTTCCCCTCCCCACAGAAGAAAGATATTTGGCAACATCCACAGACATTTTTGGTTGTCACAACGGTGGGGGTGCTGCTGGCATCTAGTGGATAGAGGCCGGGGATGCAGCTCAGCGGCCTGCGCTGCACAAGACAGGCCGCACAGGGAGGGATCTGGTGCAAATGTCCGCAGCGCTGCGCTTGAGAGTCTGGCTGGTTGTCTGTTGCACTCAAGAGTTCCAGCCTTGCTGAAAGGCCATGTTCTTCTAGCCTGTGAGCCTTGTCCTTGCTGATGTCCCCACTGAACACTCCTTCCTCTTCCTACTGTTCCTGCTGCTGGCTCTGTTCTTTCCTAGATGGGGTCTTGAGGCAAACTAATTTCTAACCGTTACAACAGGGAGTTAATCCGTTCTGGCAGTTTTGAGACTGTAAAGGTAATGTAAGTTTCTATCTTTAGGTAAATTTAAGTCTTTACCTAAATTGAAGGTAACTTCCGTGTACAAACATATTCTTCATATGACTAGAACTGTTATCAAGGACCACGGTATTATTTCTATTAATCCAACTGCAGAGAATAGTTGGAGTGAATTAATAAAACTGCACCTATGCAGTTAGAGCCTAAATCCATAAAATTTGGCTTTGTCTGTTTTAAGCTACGATTTGGGATATTTAAACACCTACCAGTGAGTTTTAGTTTCTTTGTTTTTCATGTTTTGTGCTTCATTAAAATATTTCCTTTTGAATGACTAATACATGTGGCTCTTTTAAGTACATCAAAAATTATATGTAGAGGATGCCTTTAAAGAACAGAAGAAGTGAGATTTGGGTACTTTGTTAGATGAACATGCCAATTCCTGTTACGATATTTGAATACCATCAATGGCAGTTGATTGCAGTGTTTTGACTTGACAGTCTGCTTTTATCAGGAAACCTAGCTTTGTGGCCCTACTTTTGTCCCTCCCCAGCATTCCTGGTATCACTGACAAAGGAAAATGCTTTAAGGTGCTGGTATTTGTAAAGACCCCTGCACAAGGATTACAAAGTTATAAAGATTTTAGTACAAGAGCAATAGAAGCATAGCCCACTAATTCGTTTTAAAACTACAATTTGCATTTTATGATTTTTAAATCACTCAAAGAAGACTTTTAAAATAATTATGTTTATATAATGCTCTGCTTGCTGGTAAGTTTATAGCTTATAATATTAATTAATACTGCTTTCATTGCAGCTTCTCTCTCGCTCGCCTTTTTTTTTTTTCATATCAAGAGTTTTGTACAGTGGTTATTTTTTAAAAGCTTTCCAAAGAACAAAACATTTTTTTTTTAAGAATGAAAATATTCTCTCTGCCATTGCATATTTGTTTTACTGTGTTTCTAGCACTGTAGAATTTCTTTCTTTTTGTATGTTCTGACTTGGTAGGTATTGGCTTTGGCTTTGAAAACAGTTAAATCTTTTAGCTTATCCATATCTTTATCTGAAATTTATACATCAGCCTTGCTAAGAAACCCCAAACAGGCACTACACATTTTACCTACCCCTTAACTTAGAACTTTGGCACCAGGTGGATTCTCCAGCTGTGCCTTCCCATTTCTCTCTCCTTTCTGCCCTCTAGCCTTACTTCACTGGGTTCTATACTTGTTCTCTTCTACTGTGGATATTTACTGAATTCACTCACCGAGCTCTGTCCTAGAGGGTAGTGATGGGCTCTAAATACAAGGTGATCTCTTTGGAGTGACAAATTCCCAAGTAATTACATTTAATAATGTGTGATAAATCCTACAATGGAGAGAGGTACAAAAGACACTGGTGGCGTAGGATTTTTAAAAGGCACTTCTGCTTGGGGGATTGTGGAAGACAGAGGAATACTTGAACCAGACTCCTAGATAGGAAAAGGGCAGGGGGGCTGGGGGTGAGAGTCTAGGCCGAAAGAATAGAATGACTTAATTGCAACCATTGCTGGTCATCTTCATTTCCTGCTTCCTCCCTCCTAAGTGATATAATCAAGCCAAATCCTGCCATCAGCTGTAATATTATGCTGTATTTTGAGTAGATAATTTGAGTTAGGTTTTCCATTCAAAAGGAATAAAGAGCCACCGAAGACGGGTCATTAGGGAGCTGTCTGGCTGTATTTAGCTTTGCACATCTTTGAGTAGACCTAAATCTGCTCTGGAGGTCATGTACCTCTCTTTGTCTTTCTTAGTTCTTCCCTTCTTATCTCAAGACTTACTGTAAATAAAAAGCTGCTTTGTTTGAGGTATTTTTATTTTGGAGAGTGTTATTTTCTCAAGATTGATTTAGTTGTGGCTAAGGAGAAAAACTGAAGAGGCAGCTGTCAGAGATTTTATTTCTGAAGAGGTTCAAACTCTAGAAAGAAAACTACTTTAGAAAGAAGTCATCTAGCTAAGAGTCTTTATGTGCTTGAATTTCATCCTCAAGAACACTTACCTTAGAAAATGACTTGAATGGTCAAAGGAATCATTATGGGAAGAAGGTGGGAACAGGCATCAGGTTAAAACATTACGATTATGACTGGGATAAAAGAAACTATCAAAAGTTGGTCTTTTAAAAGGATCCCTCTAAGATGTTAGCCATCATTAAATAAAGATGATCATTTTAAAAATTCCAGTTTTCAGCTTGACAAATGGTTACCATAAATCTGACCACCATTGTGGAGAGGACTCATGTATGTGGTGCTCTCACCATTGTGTGTGTCATGGAGCTTGTGACCCCATACTCTCTAAACGGGGTGTCTGGTCCCTGCTAGAGTGCTGAGTCACACTGAAACAGGATTGCCAGAACTCCACTAATAGCCACACTTTTCCACCCCTCACCAACTCCTTTGCTTATTATTCCTGTCATTCTGGATGGCATTTCAGTGGCAGAAAGAATAGCTTTCCAAGTCCAAAATATGAAATATTCATTTTGTCAAGATTTGGTGTTCTGAAACTGAAATCCTTTTGCTTGTTTGTTTTCTGACTGGGAGGGGGCCGTGAATCCTAAGAGCCCTATTAAGGAAGAGCATATTGCTCGCTTAGAAGGAGAGGAGAACTTTGAGGAATGATTACATGGTCAGAATTCTATTTATAAGTGGGGAGGAAGTGCCATTATTTTTATTTGGACTTCTGTAGTTTACTGGGTTTATTAGGGTCTATATTTTATTTATATTTCATCAGATGTAAAGCTGCTATCTTCTTAGTAACTTCCAAGGAAGTTCGTAAGACTGACCAGAGAAATGCAGAGTAAGGCAAGATATACTGACGGCCCTGTTGTGTACTGGCTAGTATTTGTTTTTACTGTTTTAATCAGTTATCTGATTTGTGCGTTGGTCAAAATTTGCCATTTTAAGGACATTTAAGATCTATCTTCATTTTAATAGAAGGCTACCTCCCCACCTTCCGACTTGAGAAGTCGTTTTTAATCAGGACTCTGAATCACAAGCTTTCCTTCGGCATGAGCAAGAAGTAACAGCGTCTCGCCGTGAGTTTTCACTGTTGGACTGGCCAGCGCACAGTCGGCCACTTCCCCTGTTGTCAGCTGCTGTGACTTCCCCACAGTTGTGGGTCATGGTCGTGACTGGTAGGAAGGCAGTGGGACCTTTCCAAATAAAAGTTCTCAAATTGGATACAACATGAAACAGGAGCCCGACTTCTCTTACAGATGCAGGGAAATGGTGAAGGCGGCCATTTGGAGACAGAACACACACCTTATTCTTCCCTACAGGGATGCAGTTCAGAAAACTTAACCCTATTTTTATCTGTACTTATTGGGATTATTTTTACTTGGCATCTGTAGCAAAAATAGAAAATCAGTAATCCCAGGGATCTGTGTTGAGCCATTATATACGTTAAAGACTGAAGAGAATTTGTGTTTATAAAATTTTCACTTCAGAATTCGTTTGCTGGAGAAGCCCTTTTCCCACCCTAGTCCGAGGCAAGTACTTTCCTGGAGGCCCTTGAGATGCCCCGCAGGCTTGCCGCCATGCGCAGCCGCAGTAGGGGCTGCGGGGGCCCTCCGACCGTACAGCCTTGCGCAGCCGCAGTAGTGGACTGAGGGGCCTCCCCACAGCCCCGGGCTTGCGCAGCCGCAGTAGCAGGTGGAGGGGGCGTGTAACGGTTGCTCGCAGCCTTCCCTCGCGCCTCAGAGCTTGTCTGTCGCTTCCCCCGGTTCTCTTCCTCCGCCTCCGGAGTAAGTGGCCATGAGTTGGGCTGTGGGAGTCCTGCGGGCCGGCCGGAGAGTGGGCGCTGGGAGGGTGACTTCGTCGTGTGTCTGCCGGCCGGCGGGCCTCCCGCTCACGGGCGCCTGGGCGGTCACCCCCGTGTCCGAGATGGCAACCGTCAGGGGTGAGCTTATCAAGAATTTCACTTCCGAGGAGGCCGTTCATCACAGCAAGGTCTCCATTATAGGATATAATGTGGATCAGTTGGCGTGGCCTGTGCTATCGCATCCTGTTAAGGGGCTTGACCGATGAACTTGCCCTTGTGGATGTTAATGAAGACAAACTGAAGGGTGAGACCATGGATCTTCAGCATGGCAGCCCTTTCTTGAAAATGCCGACTATTGTGTCCAGCAGAGATTACCTTGTCACTGCAAACTCCAGCCTCGTGGTCATCACAGCAGGGGCACGCCAGGAATTTAGTCCAGCGAAATGTGGACATCTTTAAATTAATGATTTCCAGCATCACCCAGTATAGCCCTCGCTGCAAAATGATTGTTGTTTCCAATCCAGTGGATATATTAACTTATGTGACCTGGAAGTTGAGTGAATTTCCCCAAAACCGTGTTATCGGAAGTGGTAACCTGGACACTGCCCGTTTCCGTTTCTTGATTGGGCAGAAGCTTGGTATCCACTCTGAAAGCTGTCATGGGTGGGCCCTTGGGGAGCATGGAGACTCGAGTGTTCCTGTGTGGAGTGGAGTGCACGTCGCTGGTGTCCCTCTGAAGAATCTGAACTCAGATACGGGAGCTGATCAAGATCCCGAGCGGTGGAAGAACGTCCACAGAGACGTGATTGCTCCTGCCTATGAGATTATTAAAATGAAAGGTTATACTTCTTGGGCCATTGGCCTTTCTGTAGCTGATTTAACAGAAAGTATTTTGAAGAATCTTAGAAGAGTGCATCGGTTTCCACCATAATTAAGGGTCTCTATGGGATACATGAAGAAGTATTCCTCAGTGTTCCATGTATTTTGGGAGAGAGTGGTATTGCAGACCTTGTAAAGGTAAAGCTGACCTCTGAAGAACAGGCTTGTCTGAAGAAGAGTGCAGAAACACTTTGGGAAATCCAGAATAGCTCAAGCTTTAAAGTTGCTTGAAACTACCTTCTTGAAGTTACTGACGGGATAGTAGTGAGAGGGTTTTGTATGTCCAATTTTTTTTTAGAAGTTTGAATTTCTAGGAGTTGGAAACAGGAAAGGAGGTAGAGTGAGTTACCTGTTTATTTAGCCCCCCAGCTTTTTCATTTAGTATCCAGATGTCAGGATGATTTTTTTTTCCCCACAATGATTCAATGATTGCATCAAAGAAGGTGTTTTTGTACCACTAATGTACCAGTACTTGCTCTGTGTGTGTTGGTTGCAGTTGCTCTTTGGTCCAAAAGGGATTAGGATATAGGTGTTTGTGTTACAGAAGTGATAATTTTCGTTAAGTACATGCTCTTTCATTCTGGATGGCTTATACTTGCTGTGTTCATTTATATACCGTTTTTAAGGCGTTGTAACTTCCTCTACAATGTAAAAATAAATGTACATACAGAAGTACTTTCTGTAATGGAGCCATCGGCTGTCTTCATTCCCCAGTGACTATCAGCTGGGCCTTAAAAAAAGGCATTATAAAATGGAGGCTTTGAGTAGGTCCTGTTTGTTGGGGGGAGGGGCGCATGCACACACATGCTCATGTATGGATGCCAGTGAAGCAGGATCATTAGGTTAAAATATGAAAATAGGAGTGATCTGGTTGGTAGCACTTATAAAGTGTTTAATGCAGTAAAATGTAAAGCTTTTAGAAAGAGGCCTGACAGAGATGGCAAGTGTTACTGTCATTTATTCAGCAGGGAAAGGAAACATACTTAAATTTTGGAGTTGATAAAAACAAAGGCTGACTAAAATTATTTTAGAACTGGCTCTGAGGTCCTGACCTGTTAGCACATTAAATGAGGAAGCTGTTACAGACTGTTCTTGTTAGGCCCGGTCTTATCAGCAGAGTGGGCCCTGGCCCTAAGATGCTCCAGGATCATCCCTGTTGCTCAGTTTACTTCACATTAACAGAAAGCTTTTGTTTTTGAATTTTGTCCTGTTGTTAATCATTGTCATAAAAATTGGTTATTTTAATGAGTACTTCAAGGATTTTATTTCTCAGAAAGTTACACATTCACTTTTTATTCCTAAATCAATTGACTTTACTATAGATTCTAGACTTTATGCATGTGATATAGTGTGGGTTTAGGAGAAAGTGAAGATGCTTGTCAGACCTTTACCTAAATGATGCACTAATAACTTAGAAAAATAAGAAAGACTTTTTTTTTTAAGATCTGTTTATTTTAGAGAGCAAGCACAAGCAGGAGGGGCAGAGGTATAGGGAGAGAGAATCTCAAGCAGACTCTGCTGAGCACAGAGCCTGACACAGGGCTCCATCTCACGACCTTGAGATCACGACCTGAGCTGAAGCCAAGAGTCAGATGCTTCACCAGCTGCACCACCCAGGCACCCTGAGAAAGATTTTTAAATTCATGTTAGCTTTCCTAATGCAATTGAATATTAAATAATAACGGTGTGTTCAAACATATCTCAGGATCCATGTGGATATCTGCAGGGCTAAACAAAATTGAAAGGTATCAGCATCTCCTCTCTAAAGTCAGTCCTGGGGCGCCTGGGGGGCTCAGTCGGTTAAGGGTCTGCCTTTGCCTCAGGTCATGATCCCAGGGTCCTGGGATCAAGTCCCACATCGGGCTCTCTGCTCCACAGGGAGTCTGCTTCTCCCTCTGCCTGCTGCTCCCCCTGCTTGTTCTCTCTCTCTCTCTCTGACAAATAAATTTTAAAAAATAAAATAAAGCCAGTCCTGCTTAGTTGATAGACCTAGGACAGCAATCCACCCCAAAAAATGACCCTTTACCATAGTGATCAGAACTCCCATACTATTTTATTGGAAACATCTAGAAATGTTCTGATTACCCGGGAAGTAGTATCATATAATGGGACTAATTGATGTACTGAGCTCTCTGAAAGTGGGAAGAATGGTGGTTTGGTGGTTCCAGCTGGTTCTAAGAGCTGTTTAAGCTTAACTGCACAGAGTTTCTCTTCCCCTTTGTCCAGCCCTTGAGTTTTTATTCAGCCATGTTTCAGCCAAGTTCAGTGTAATTTTGAAGGGGATCAGAGCATGCCCTAGGTCTGTTTTGTAATTCTCTTCGTTATGTCAGTCAGGATAGGCTGGGTTATACTATATTGAAAAAACAGTCTCCAGATGTGTGGCTTAAAATAACAACGGTTTATTTCTCTTGTAAAATCCACTGTGGGTTTACTTGAGTCTCTAGGGGATCTGTCCTACACAAGGTGGCTTCATACCTCAGATTGTTTGGATCTTGAGGCACCTCTGTAGTAACACAGGTTTCCATTATTTCCATGGAAAGGTAAGAGTGGCCTGGAAACAGCTGCAATTACATGCTTCACCCTGCAAGTGATGCACATTTCTTTTGCCAGGACTAGTCATGTGGTTACCTAACTTCAAGAGGGTGGAGAAGTATAACCTCCCTATATCGAGAAGTACGTGATTTCTGGTTATCAGTGAACATTGATAATAATCTGCCATACCATTCTAAATAAAATGGTAGCCCCTGTAAGAGTAAATATGCTTTTGAAGTCCTTTTTTGTGTAAGCTGGTATGTGAATAGAGGTTATAGAGGTACCAAGTCTTTCCAGGTCACAGAACCAGAGTGGCTATGGAGAAAGCCCGGGACATCATTCAGTCAGTTGTACTTAGAAAGCACATCACCATGGCTGGGTTAACCTCTCTGACCTCTGGTTTCTCGTATGTAAAGTGGTGGTTCTTATTTCTGCCACATAGAATTATAAACACTAAATAATAGCCTGATGCTTGGTACGGTGCCTGGCACCTAGGTAATCTCAAATGGCAGACATTTTTATTCCTGTTCAAGTAACAGTTATAGTCTTACTCTATTTTATGGAGAAGATGAATTTCCAGGTTCGTCAAAATTACTCTTGGCACCATAATTATTGACATATCCAAAGGCTTTCTTACCAGTTGGTCCTGTAAAGCTTTCATCATTCTACCTCCAGCACTGAAGTCCTGCAAGAGGTAATTGAAGTTAAATGAGCTAGTCAATGGCAAAGACATTTTACAACTTGAGCTTTTAATTCCAATAACTGCTTATTTTTTTAAGAATAGATGCTGTAAGGATTTTCTCAAATTAATTGGGTACATGTCCTGAGCTTTTAAGGAGTTTTTCAGCACACCATATATTAGACCAAAAAGTCTTCATGTGTTTTTCCTGCCAAGACGAGCGTGATAAATGTGCAGCGGTATCCCATGTTTCACTCCTGGCATACTAGCTATAATGGCCCTTCAAAAAGCTGTTGCAATGTGAATGAGAGTAAGATTATTAGAGGCATAATCTTGAATCTGTTCTTATACCTAAAAAGTTGCTCCTACCCAGTCTTCAGAATGTCCGTACTGGTGACGAAGTACTTATAATAGGTTTCCCAATTGTCATGACATTGTATTTGAGAACTGCCTTTAGAAAGCAGTACTTTCTGATCATATGACAACCCATCACTGTTGGACACAAACATTGGGACTTAAGGATGAGGTTCTTGAGCAGTAGGCTCATTGCCCAGGGGGTGCCATTCCTGCCTTTGTGGAGGGCAGCGCCTGGAGTTGTGCTGTACACACAGTGGCCCTGTTTAGAAGGGTAGCCCTGTGACCCATAGCCACAGTCAGATTCTCCCTGGTCAGAGGAAAGAGGGAAGAGGAGAGAAGAGATCCAAGAGTTTGCAAAATGCTGCAGAGTAAAACTGAGTTACTGGATAGAGACTAGTTCCCAGCATGCCCCATCCTCACCAAACTTTTGGGATACAAGGTAGGGCATGGCTTATGGCAATAGCTGTCATTGTTATTGTGGAATCCAGTACATTGGTGTTATAATTAAATTTGCTTAAATTAACTCAACCCCTAAATCTTTTCAAGCACATTTTTAAGCAGAAGTTTCTGTTGGCCTGTGATAGAGTATCACTGATAAGACCAACACCTCTGAACTGCATATCAGAAATTGACAGAGGTAAAAAGAAAAAAAGTTTTAATTTCCTATCCATATAACAAAAATAGGACAAACTTAAAAACCTGCTGTGGAAACCCTTAAGGCAACATGAGGCCCTGTTTATAACCTAAATGTGGACTCTGGGTTTCCATTTCCACAGCTGTAAAATTAAGAGGCCTAAATGGTGTTCTTTATCCACTTGCCTCCCTTCCTTTACTTCTCTTTGAAGCCTATTTTTAATTGGCTCTTTTTCAGATACGATTCCTTCCGGTGGTTCAGTAACTCATTTATGACTCTGGGAGCAAGTAAATGATACAATACTTGGGAAATTAAAGACAAGGAAAAAAAAAACCAGTCCAAGAGGAGGAAACGGGAACACAGGTCCCCATGCTGAAGTAGAGCAGAGCAGTGACTCTTTTACTCCTCCCCAGACCTCATCTGCGTTCCCCAGCTTCTCCCTTCTCAGCAACTGCCCATGTTCCACATCCCTGAGAAGGTGAAATGGTAAATGATCCTTTTCATGACCTCACTCTCTGACTCCCCGTTTGAAAACTGTCATTAGGCTTAGTTGTGACAGACGTTCAACCAGTAAAGGTGAAGGGAAAGAACTAGGCAGCACATTGCAGACCCCGGCCAGAGATGTCTTTGAACTGAGAAAGTCTATGCAAAAGATTCCTCAGCGGGGCCATGTGGGTATTTTAGACAACGCAATTCTTTTTTTTTTTTTTTTAAGATTTTATCTATTTGAGAGAGAGCACGAGGGAGAGGGAGGAGCAGGCTCTCTGCTGAGCAGGGAGCCCGATGCGGGGCTCGATCCCAGGACGCCGGGATCATGACCAGAGCCAAAGGCAGACGCTTAACCGACTGAGCCACCCAGGTGTCCCCAAAGCAATATGTTAGATATTTAGAATCTCTCCCCCCCCAACCCCCGCAAATAGCAGTTCCCTGTGATTATGACAACCAAAATGGCATGACACGATTTGAGAACTGCTGTTTGGAACTACAGTTCCAATCCCTCCCCAGTACTGCCTCTAGTCGACAACCTCTCATGAAGGATTCACCACAGTACAAGCTAGAGAGTTACATGGGAGACAGGGCTAGGGAGAGGCATATGCGCCACGGACGTGTGTGTCTTGAGTACTGGTGTCTGGGACCCAAATGTTGAGATGGTTGGCATGGACCTCCTACAAACTACATAGAATGGGTAACCTTATGGATCTCCCAATGTCAGAATACTTAGACCAAAATGATATTGAACTATAAAGTAATGCTTTTAACAAACCCACCATATTATATATATCCATGTGAACTTTGTTTTTGGAACACAACGCCAATGATGCTATAATGACAATAGCTAATATATATTGAGCGCCCCCATGTGGTAGGTACTGTGCTTTCATCCTCACCACCCTGTAAGCAGGTAATGATCGCCATTCTACACACGTGGAATCTACTGCTTAGAGAGAGGAAGCAGTTTTCCCAAGTAGTGGAGTTAGGATTTGATCAGAGAGGTCTGTCTGATCCCAGAGTCCGTGCTGCTAATAGCTGGAGCGAATGCCTAGGAACTGACAAGTCCTGAACACGACCCACTTGCTGAATTTAGAAACAAAGTAAGGAATCGGCTTCAAAACAAAGTGAAATAAAAAAACATTAGCCAGCTCTCAAAATGACCACTCCAGGAAATGACTTGGTGTTGTCAGTGAGTCCAAGGTGCTTCACAGATCTGATCGAGGGGATCCGTATCCTTGAGAAATGCAGTTAGGATGTGGCTGATGAGAATATCATAACGTGGCGCTGTAGTGCTGAAGTGATACCTTCACAGCAGGACCAGATAGATTAAAATAATGAATCAAACTGTGTGGCTGGGACTATCTAATGTAAAGATTATCCAACTCCCATAAATGAGTGTTGCCCTCCCTTCGGGCAGTGCGCTCTGTACCTGGAGCCAGGTGCTCTGGGCTGACACTGCATATTGAAGATCTTCAGCCCCCTGCTCCAGCTCTTGGGTTCCAAATCCACCTCTGCCGGTAAAACCTCTACACAGATTCTTCAACGCTGTCTGGCATATGAGAACATTCTAGTTTATCTGCCATCCACTGGTTCATTCTTTATTAACCTCCTACTGAGTTTCTTCTCTCCCCTTCTTCCTTTTGGCTCCAAAATTCTTGGTATATTTAAGATAAACAGAACCCCCCCCCAAAAAAAGAAACCCCAGAACTCCCATTCTCAGCTGTATCTATAAACATATGAAAGCCAACAATACATAGCATTCTTCTGGTAGGAAATAAATATCATGGAGGGTTGGCAATTTAAATTATGTTGCCTTCCAGATTCAGAATGGTGTTTTATGTTAATTGAAAGCCCATAGATTAATACTTGGAAGAAGAAAAGAGGTGTCTCATTTCCTTTTAAGGTAGCGAGAGCAGTCTCTACCTTTTATTGTACCCACAAGCAATGAAGTATCATTCGGGCAGCAACAGGGTCTCTCTCTAATTGCTTTGGCTCTTTTCCCCTTCTTTTAATTTTTTTTTCAAGATTTTATTTATTTGAGAGAGAGAATGAGAGCACGAGAGGGAAGAGGGTCAGAGGGAGAAGCAGACTCCCTGCTGAGCAGGGAGCCCAATGTGGGACTCGATCCCGAGACTCCAGGATCATGACCTGAGCCGAAGGCAGTCGCTTAACCAACTGAGCCACCCAGGCGCCCTCCCCTTCTTTTAATTTTGATAACTGATTTTTTTTCTTCTTTCAGATGAAAGACTTTCGAATGAAACTGCAATCAGTATTTCCAGCAATTCCCAAGAACTCCGAATCTTCTCTTGAGTGGGAGGAAACGTTGAAATCCAAATGAAATGAGCATGGTGGGGAAAGTCTAAAACTGTCATAGCAAGGGTAGCTTTGGAGATGCCACAGAAGCAAAGGGACTCCCCTGATTTGTCATCAGCAACATGTGCATTGGTGACTGAACCCACAGGATGGATGGCGTTCAGTGTCCACACAGGAGGCCCACAGTCTGTGTGCTTTACTTTAACATTGATGTGAGCGTGTGTGTGTATTAAGGTCTTCCCCAAATTAGGAAGATCCTTTCAAAATAATTATATGGATAACTTTTTGGTGGAGAAAGATCCCAAGGGAAATACTTCTGTTAATAACAGCTAAAACCAAGTTTTGTACCTCAAAAAAGAATGTATAATAACAGACGATGGAAAATCTTTGTAGACAAACTCCTACCAGCACTAGTACCTCAATGTGTCTAATTAAATGAGTTTCCACAAGCCTTTTTTGTTAGTATGTGATTGTCAGGACATGGAAGGCTCACTCCTATTAGGCCAACTCCACAGTGACAGGTGAACGGGGAAACCCTGTCTGTCAGGCCCCAGCGCATGTGTCCTGTTGTCCTGAACACAGCCCTGGATTTGCTCCTGCTCGTCAGTTAGCTGATGAGCTCACCTCAAGGCCCTGGAAATTCTCAGACATAGAGAAGAAGAAACCAGTAACAGATTATGCTAACCTGAAAAGGTAGTCATCTAAAATAATAATGATATAGTGGATATAAAACATACTTTTTTGAGAAGTTGGTTCTGTGTCCCCTAAACATTGACTAATAGTCTGTAGTTTTATCTCAATTGTTAATGTAAAAATAGGCCAGTTATCACCTATCTTAACAAATATTTTTAACCAGAAAGTTACCTAGGTATTGAGTCTCAATATTAAGTAGTTAGTACTGCCGCCTCAAGGATTCTTACACATAGGCCCAGCCCTTTTCTGTCTTCCATGATATCTTAGAGAAAACAGAGGATAATGCCTACATGCAATTATTTTTACTAGAGATGAATATTTTTTAAAGAAAGTAATATGTCAGTATATCCCAAAAATATGGTTGGATATCAGTAGTGCAATTTCTTTATAATTACTTAGGCTCTAATTAGCAATCAGGTTTAATAAAGTACATTTGAAATTTTTGTTATAATGAAACCTTTTAGTTCTAAGGAAAATTTTTAAATGAAATGTCAAGTGCATAATGTAACATTTTTCTCTGGACCGCATTACCCTGTTAAAGTTGCTGTGTTGTTAATTAATTAAACAGGTGTAAGCAGCATCTGGGATTCATATGTAACCTGTTAAAAATCCAGGACTAAAAGGAAAGAACTGTGGAATTTATCAGGGCATTTGGAGCAGCTAAAACTCTTCACCCAGCTTTCATTTTTAACTAAATCTCTGCTAAGAAAAGATTTCTAGCCTCTGAATGGGAGGAAGGAAGGAAAGGCAAGAGCCAAACTGAACAGGTTGTGTCCATATTACCGGCCTGAGTCTAGGGGCACGGTGGGTATGCTCCATTCCCACAGGCCTAGGATATGGGAGGCCTGAGGAATGAATGTTCGGACACATACTTCTGTGGCATGCCTCTTGTTTACAAACCCTTCTCATATATGTCTGTTGTCCTTGAGGAATGGCAAGGTGGCCCCAAAGAATGATCGTGAATCACCTGCAGAGGGAAGGTTGACGGGGATAGACTCCCTAGAATACACCAGGCATAGGCTGCAGTTGCATTTTAAAAGCAGAAATGAAGTAACACAGATGAAAGTTTAAAGGAAAACAAGCAATATGACTGAAGTGGTATTTTTCTACAGTCAAACCTCAGAAGATTTAGTCATTTGTCTATTCCTTTTATACCAGAGGCATATTGTTAAATTGGTTAATGGAAAGGAAAAATGTTTAACAGATAATGTTATTCTTTATGTGAAGTACCATCTGTGTATTGAGTTCTGAATGTTCCTGGATATGGAAGAGAGGAAATGTTATGGAATTTCAAGTTTGCCTTTTTGCTGTCTTTATCTTGGGTAGAGTATGACAAACATAATCACATTTATCTCCTGGAGCATAAAGAGTTTTAATCACCCTATTAACCAGGATGACATTTTTCACAGACTTAAAAAGGAATAGAACAGACATTATCTCCCCATAAGCAATCCATTTCATGGAGGCTGAGCACTAGAAATTTTTTAAAGGATGGATAACACAAGCCATTTCCATTTCATGCATAAGCCAACATTAAGGCGGCTTTCCATAAGAATGTTGCTTACGCTGGTTGAGTGTTAAGCTTTACGTTTAGAATCTCAGCACCAAAAGAGCTATTAGAGAAAGCAATATAGAGAAAATACGATGGGCAGGGAGGGGCAACTTCCTAGGCCTCGGGATTCATTCACGGGGAAAAAAAAAAAACCCAACATGTATTCCGGAAGTTACTGCTACCCCGTAAAAACGTATCCATGGGCTGCTCTTCAGAGTCAAGAAAATATGATTTCTAAACAACCCCAGAATGAAAAATAGGGCACGGGAAGGGCCTCACATGATGCCAAGCTGCCCATCTCCACAAGAAACCGGGATTCTAATGATCCGGAGTTGGAGTGAGCCGCTGCAGAGCCCAGCAGCACTGAGGTGTGACCACAGGTGACCCTCGTTCTGTCGCACTGACACAGGCCGACGTCGGAAAAACCTTGCTTAGTGCTCAAAAGGTGGCACCTAAACACCTCCTCTGTCATACATTCTGCTTCGCTTCATGGACAGTATGGGACTCAACTTGCAAATTAATCATGCAACCTAAGGGGAAAATATAAGAAATTAAGAAGAAAAAAAGCCCATGGGGACAGAAGTAATTAAAATCCACTGAATTTAGCTATTTCACTTGGGGCAAAATTTAATCTCTCCTAGGTTTGGTTCATGGAGAATGTTGTATATTGTCACCAATTTTCATGTATCTTCTTTAAAAATAAAGCAAATAGTTAAGTATAAAGGAAAATCAGCCAGGTAGACTATAAAATTATTTCTCAAAATAGTTAAATTTCTCACGAAAGGCAGTAAAATACAGATTTTTATAGTATTCTATCATATTCAAGTGAGATGCCTTTCCTTTCTGCCAAGAGCCATTGAATAATATGTCAAGTATTGGGGTCTCTATATTGGTGTTATCAGGATTAATTATCAAAGGCTGTGCTTATATAAGAGGAAAGTAAGCATCTCTTGCAAGCAGTGACATTGATCTGTAATAGTGAGGCTGTTAGCAAATTTTGTCTGATGGTAGATAACTCAGTTTGGGAGAAAATTAGACCAAGAAGCACATAGAGCTCAACTTTTCTGCCCAAGTAGTGGAGTAATTCAGGACCTAATTTGTATTTCTCATATAAGCTTGCCTCATTATCATTTGGTGAGGCATCACTTAGTTAAAAAAAAAAACCACACAAAACAATAGTGAACACAAGAGATCATGTGAACGTTCTCAGTGACAGGGTAAAAGGGTAAAAGCTATTTTTTTTTAAGATTTTATTTTGAAAGAAAAAGTGCACAATCGAGCATGAGCTGGGGAGGCAGGGGTGTGCAGAGAACCCGATGTAGGGCTCGATCCCAGGACCCTGAGATCATGACCTGAGCCACAGGCAGATGCTTAACCAACTAAGCCACCCAGGCGCCACTCTTAAAGGCTGTTCTTAAAGGACTGTCTTAAGGCAAACTGCAGTACCTTGGCACATTTATACAGCACCTATTATCTGCTCATCTGAAAACGTTCCAAAATCCATCTTCATGCGGCCCCTGCCTGATGCCTCGGGCTTAGCGTGGGAGTCCAGGTCTGCAGCCTGACAGATGACCCTCCACCACACACATCCAGGTGACTGCCTGGAACTCGAGGCTCCCGACCACAGCTTTGGGGCTCTGGCCAGCTTGGGTCCGCTGTCTGAAGAGAGCACAAGTGGCCACAGTGACTTAGAGATCCTTCAGTTGGGATAGAGGTTACAAAGCTAAGAAAATTATCGTGTCGTAAATCTCATGCAAAGCTAACATAAGACCTCTCGTCAAAAGATACGAATGATTGAGGAAACCCTTTGCTTTTGAAACTTGTTTGTGGGCCAGCCCTGACTCTCTTCTCATAGATTTTTATTACAGATGATCGTAGTCAAGTATCTGTGGGAACAGTGCATCATCAAGCCTACCACATCCTTTTTATGCAACTCCTTAGCGGTCAAGAGAGATGGCCCCTGGACCTTGTTCAGGCTTTTCCAGAGTTGGAGGCAGATGACCCTTTAACTTAGGGCTCTCACTCAACAAATCAACTTGCCTAGCCGTTTTCCTTGTGTCTGGAATTTCCAAATCTCTCTCACATACAAAGATGTTCCCATGGGAATTGTCCACATTGGCCATCTCTGGTACGTCTACTGACAATGAGTTTGGGGGTGGAATCCATATTCTTCACAGGCGTACCTTTGCTTTAATTTCTCAGTATTCCAAATATTACCAAAGGAGTAGGGAATGAAGGGCTAGGTTAAAAACACAGGTCTGGTGAGACCTGAGTAAAGCACCTGCTCCCCAACAGGGAAGTGGGCGTTCATCCTTGCATAGTCTCTCCAGGTTCAGGACTAAGCCCATAATAGGCCCTTAGTAATTATAGGAAGGGAGGGAGGTAAAGGAGGAGGGAGGTGGGGAGGGTAGGGGATGGGAAGAAAGAAGAAAGGAAGGGGGAAGGGGGAGGAAAGGCGGGGAGAGAGGAGGTAGGGGGGAGGGAGGGATGGCCTCACCGGGAAGAGGGTCCCTGCGTCCAAGACCACACATCCAGCTCCTAGTGAAGCTGACAGATGACCCTCCCCTTCTCACTCATGCTGACCACATTGACCTCAGCCACCAAATCTCAAGAAAAATCGAAATCACATGAGAATGATGAAAGATTAGTATCTGCAGTGGGTTCTGGGCCCTTGCAAGGGTTTCTAACTCCCAGTCTTAAGACCAGATAGTCCAAAAATTAAAAATCAAAAGCAAGATCCTAATGCATTTACCATCTCTGACATACTGAGCAGGGAGAAACAGAGAAGATGAGCCATACGAACAAGTATTATTCAGGATGACCCTGTGTCTGGCCTCAGAGAAGGTCACCGTGCAGAAGCTGGTCAGGCTTCCAGAAGTAATGATGGTGGAGCATTCTCTGAAAACAAAAGATCCAAAAACCCCACCCAAAAAAAAAAAAATCCCTGGTGCTTCTCACCTCATTTTAGAAACTTCACTGTCTAGCAACAGCATCTGAACATAAGGTTCCTCCCGCATCTCCTGCAGAGGAGTTTTATTTTGTGGCCGGAGACCCCGAGCTGGAGTTTGACCCCGAGTACCCGGGAGCAGGAAGGGCACACACACCACGGGCTCAGCCCACCTGGCCAGGTAAAGTGAGACCGAAGCTACCCCACCAGCCACTTCCCCGTGAACCTAACACGCCCTAGCAAGAAGTCTAATGATTCTACCTAATCTACCCAGTTTGTGCCCACGCCCCGTCTCACTGCTCGGCCGGGGGCTAAATCACTCAGCGCTGAGTGCCACCACACCTGATGGACCTCGCACGTCAGCCGCTCAGGTGAGCTGCTTTGCTTGGGTGGCACCTGCCGGGAGGCCGCGGGAGTTACTAGCAAAGTTCCGCTGGCAGGTTGATATCCTCCCACCCAGTGGCCACATGTGATGCCCCACTCCGTGCCTGGGCTTTAAGAACGGAAATTAAAAAATCAACTCTCTCCAGCACACAACAGGCAGAGAGTCTTAAGGGGCCCGGAGTCGTCCTGACCCGGTGCGATGACTTGATTCTCCGAGGCTCCGAACTTGGACATCACCCTCTCAGAGCAGCTGTTCACTGGCCCAGGAGCTAGGTTCCCCTGCCCCCTCGCTCTGGTCAGTGCTCATGCCCCAGGAGGGGTGGGGGGTTGGTCAGCCACAGGACGGGCCCGAAGGCGGGCGCCTTGTCCAAGAAGGAGGCATCCCCAGCCATAGGCCGGGGACCCATTCCCGAGGCCCCAGGTCACGGGTCGCTCCGAGTGCCTGCGAGTGTTCCGTCTGCCACTCGGTAACTTCAGGCGAACCCCTGCTGAATGCAAGGCATCTCCGGTTTGGAAGTAGCTTCCCGGACAGCCTCTGCTCGTCTCCTTTTCCTTCTCTGTTTATCCCGTAGTTGCCAGAAGATGATGCCTCCCTCTCGGCCTGTCTTCTGACTCACCTGGACTCTCTCTGCCTCCTTAGTCTTCCAGGCGCTCCTCCACCCCCTTCACGAACACCTGGCAAAACAAGACAGGAGCCTGAGCCTATGCATAAGCGGAGGAACATTTACTCCAACCTGGGGGAAGTCTTCTCAGCGCCTTACCTGGCAGAAAGTCAAGGCCAGGGGCCGGGGGCAGTCACAATCCTTGGGTTTTTGATCACTTCTCATGTTTGTGAGGTGTCCTACGCCACCCCCTGCGGACACCTGCTCACATCTATCTTCTCCCGGGGTTATTTGGGTGGATCCTACCCCAGGATCAGCCCTAGCTCTCCAAAAGGAGACTCAAGTGAGCAGCATGTTGGCAGGTTAAAGTAGCCTTAGCTTTGTCCTTTTTTTTTTCCCCTTTCAGAACAAGGGCCGGTTGATGAGTGCTTTTGCAAGCCTCTTTGGAGGCTCATAGTGTGGGATCCCCCGTGTGGCCCAGGAGCTCTGCCCAGAGCCTTCCTCAGCTAGCAGCGTCCTTCCTGGCCCTGGGGAGTCACTTCCCCAACCTCGTCCTTGTTCACAGTGAGTTACTAAGAGTCAATTCAGTACTGTGATAGACCAATAAACGTTTTCTCCACAGCTAAAACTCCTTTATGACAAACGCCATTATAAACATTTAAAAAATTCTTCACAATCACAGAGTACCCATGTAACCAGGTTGTCCTCCCTGAGGGGGATCTCCTGGAGCTGGTGGGGTGAGGGGAGGTCTGGGTCCCCTCACCTAGGTCCTCCCCCACCTGACTCCACCCTCCAAACGCCCTCCAACCTCCCAACCTTAACCCCAAGCCCAGCCCCTCCGCTTACACTTGGGATGACTTTCGGCAAATGACCCATGCAGGCCCAGTGTCTCCATCTCTAAAATGGGTGGAAGGAGAGCTCTCACATCACCATGTTTTGGGGAGTGCTTAACAAAGCAGCCTGCCTGTGTTACAGGCACACGTGATCTGATCCGGAATAGCAGCCTGGGGCTCCTCCTGCAGCAAACTCCTATTCACCCCAACGTCCCAATGCTTGGGTCTCCAGATCATAGCCTCGGGTGGAGGGTGGGAGCCCTCTCTGGCCTGGGCTTCAGAGGCCACACCTGCTCCTCGTGAGCCAGGCACCCTCAGGAGAGAGCCTGCCCTCCAGCCTGGCATGCCCCTGAGCACTCAGGGCCTGCTGGGCAGCCACAGGGAGAGCAGGGAAAGGCTTGGATTGGGGAAAGAGGGCTTTGTGCACCTTCGTTACTCTGCCTAGACCCATGGTTTTCAAACCTCACTTGGAGCCCTTGTGAAAACCCAGGTCCTGGGCCTGCCCCAGAGCCTCCAATTCAGTGGTCTGGGTGGGGCCTGAGAATCTGCATTTCTGTCAAGTTCCAGGGGAGGCTAACGTGCTGGATCAGGCACCACAGTGAGAACCAGGGCCCCATTCTGTCTCTGTCTGAGCACAGCTCCAGGGAGAAGAGGTGTCGCAGGAAAGCACCTTTGCTAATCCTTCACTTCCCTACCACAGGCCCCCGTCTCAAGCTCCTGCAAAGGCTGCAGTTAGTCCCACCCTCCTGATTCTGCTCTCACCTGCTCCCAAAACACGTGCGTGGCTGTCACTCTCCAAGCCCTGATTCTGCACCTTCCCCTCCCTCGACACCTTAGAATCGCTCTCCCGGGCAGCCTGGCAGGAGTCTCCCTCTCATCTGGCTGCCGGTCTGCAATGAGCACCTGCACTCCCTGGCCCGGGTGTGATGTCGTTACAGGCAGTGCGGACCCCCAGACACGCTCCGGGGGCCGTCAGAAATGAGCAGGGAGCACTTGGAAGTGGCTGACTGGTCTCAGTCCCCAGTTGTTTACAGTATAACTGGGGAAGGAGACAAGGTCATGTAAATATGGCCGAGATGGGGATGATTACCCCAAGGGGAAGGGACAGTGAGGACCCTTCCCCCAGACCTGGTCAGAGAGGATGAGCTGGAGAGGGCAGGGGAGGGCGGGCCTTGGAGCTGGGTGCAGAGGGCAGGAGAGGCGCGCAGGAGGCGTGGGCCCTCGGCCAGGAAGTGAGTCAATTTATCCAAGGCTGGACTGCCAGATGAGAAGTTTGGGTTTTGCCTAAAAGCAATGGGAAGTCCATGGAGTTTTCTGAGCTTGTGACCTTAGGAAATTGGCATTTCCTTTCATTCATTCATTCACTCACTTAAAGCACAATTATTAAGTGGCTGGTGGGTGCTGGGTGGGGACATACCGTGATTAGAGCCCCTCCTTTTTAAGATTGGACTGGAAACTGGCCCTGGCCTGCCTTGGGGAGGCACCAGCAGGAGGCGCCAATGACCGGAGACACTGCTGAGCCCTGAAGGGCGGGGAGCCGGCAGGGTGTGGGTTGAGGATTGCATGTTAATAGGTAGGTCTCATTGGCACTAACTTTCCTCTTTTTTAAAAGAGAGAAGATGGGAGCTCCTGGCAGAGCTGTAACTGAGCGGGACCCCGCGTCCTCTCTGGGGCGAGGTGTCTGAGCTGCCCCAGGGCCCAGGGAAAGGGGGGTCCGGTCCCGCAGGCGGCAGCACCACTCGCCCGCTGGGCACCGGGTCTGGTTCCGTACTCCGGGGTCCCACAGGGAGGGGGACTCGGGTGAGACCCGCTTAGGGAGGAACAGCCACTGATCCAAATAATAAGAACCCTGGCACCTGCATGGCATTTACCGTGTGGGGGGAACTGTTCTGAAGACGCGCATCTTTAAACTCATTTAATCCTCATAAACGTCCCAGGAGATGGAGAAGAAACTGGGGCTTTGGCAGGGGACGGAACTGTTCCCAAGGTCACAGGCTGGGGCTCAAGCCAGGAGAAATAACCCGCCTGAAGTCACACATCTAACGGACGCCAGAGCTAGGATTCCACGGCGCTTCTGACCTGCAAAGTCCCGTCTCCACCTGCCCTGGTGGCCCCCCAGGAGGGAAGGACCATTGCAGCTTGCAAGCAGTGCAGCTGCAGGCCCCCCCCCCGCACCCCCTCCCCGGGGGCAGAGCTCTAGGAGGCCAGCGATCCCCAGGCCACCACTAGCACCCCTGCCATGCCTCCCGCCTAGGGCTATGAACACCTGCGGGGCAGGCCTCTGGGAGAAGATGGGCCCAGGGCTGGGCTGGTTGCCCCTTTGCAGCCCCCCGTGCCCCACCGGAGCCCAGGCTCTCCCTCAGCTGTGCACTGTGTTTGCTTGACCCTGACCCCTCCAGCCTCGGGCTGTGAGAGCTGGACCCTCCTGGCACGTTCCTCCAGGGCCTATAATTGCCACCAATCGAACACAGTGCCTGAGAGGCGCTGATGTCCCTCAGAGTGCTAATAGACTGCTTGTGTTTTTCTTTTCTTTACTCAGTTAATGAAGCTGACACAGGCTTCACGTTTCCATCCTTGCTTTAGCTACCAGGAAGCTCAGCGCGACGCTGAACCTAGAGTCATAGTAATTTTATCACCTTCCTCACTTCCTCCTCCTTCTGCATGACTTTTCCATTTTCTAGTCTCATTTTAGCAACCTAATGTTGTACACATGTCTTGTATTGGATGCCACCTCTAATCCTTTCTAGAAGCTGACAGGGTATAAATTATAAATAAAAAATAAATACTGCTGAAACCTTCCCGTTGTCACTTTCTTATTTCTAGAGTTATCTGAAGGCCTGACGTGGCGTTTGTGATAAATTCAACATAAAACCTTTTATGCATTGACACGTTTTCAAAAATTTCTGTTTCTGCAGGAGACCCTGGGTTGCTGTAATCCTGGACTCCCAACTGAAAACTTTTCAAGGGAAAGCAGTTTATAAACACTGTTACTTGGAGCAATTGCTGTTTGCAACACCTCACTTATATCTTAAGTATTGTTTAAAAAATTGGAGATTATTCTTAGCAACCTGGGAATCGCTGATTTGGGGGCGGGGAAACAGCATAGAGTCACTTCTGGTTGGAGAAGATGGGTCTTGGGGAATTTACACTTTAGCAGAGAGATTCCGGTGTCATTCCTTTTCTTTCTGTCGCCCTGAGAGGGACCCCAGGAAGGAGGGACATCCTGGGTGATAGGGTAGGCGGGCGTGCAGAGAGGTAAATGAAGGATGCGATTAACTCTAAGGGGCGTTCTGCTTCTAACTGGGGAGAGACTCCCGAGCTACCCAGGGTCAGGACAAAGGCACCTTCTGACCTAGGGATGTGAGAAAGGGACGGATGGGCCTTTGTTACAGGCTGGAGTTTTTGAAGTCGTAGCCTGTGAGATTAGAAACTTTACCAGTTAATGCTATCAGTATTTTGTAGTTGTAATAGAAAGCAATAACGGAATGAAATGGAATGGCGTGGCACAGCAGAGAATATGACAAAATAGCACGGAATAGAAAGTTGTTCAAAAGAAGTAGTGTGCGCGCGTGCGCGCGTGTGCTCAAGAGCTTGCCACTGACAGCCGGGTCTTTCACGAGCTTTGTTCAGACCTTCTCCCTTCGACGCCTGTGCACACCCAATTTGGCCCTGCTCGAACCCTCCAGACCCTGGGGTCTCTGTCCCCCCATTTCTGTCCCCTCTCGACACCCTGTACTTGGAGTGTGACCCTCTCCCCCGGTCACAGGCTGCTTCTTCCAGCCATGATCCTGATTATTCACCCTGGTGGTGTCTCCTGCTTCTGTCCCTGGGTCTTCCTCCCCCTGAGTTCACCAAGGCTCGCTGAGAAAGATGCCACTTTCCTCATCTTCTGGGCTACATGAGCAAAGCACTTGCCACTTGCAGAGGCAAGTCCTAATTGCTGGTCAAATTTTGAGAGAAGCACAGTCTTAACAAGAATCTACAAAACCAGATTTATTAAGTGCTGACAAAAGCCACAGCTCAGGAAGCCTGGCCATGTGGCATTCTTCTCAATGTGAGAAGTGTCATCAAACTGTTTGCCTGCAGTTACCACTGGGTGCTGAGGTTTGGGTGATTTTTTAAAGCCTTCTTTATATTCTTGGTCCTGTTTGATTTGTTTTTTCCCCTGTGAGCATGGATCACTCTTCTTCTTCTTCTTCAAGATTTTATTTATTTATTTGACAGAGACACAGCGAGAGAGGGAACACAAGCAGGGGGAGTGGGAGAGGGAGAAGCAGGCTTCCCGCGGAGCAGGGAGCCCGATGCGGGGCTCGATCCCAGGACCCTGGGATCATGACCTGAGCCGAAGGCAGACGCTTAACGACTGAGCCACCCAGGCGCCCCATGGATCACTCTTCTAACTAGAAAAAGTGATTAAGCCCTTTTTTTAAATTTTGGGAATAAAAAATCATTGCCTGTAGTACATTGTTGATCTAAACCCCAAACAGTCCCTAAGTCTGGTCCCTCGTGGGGAAGGAGACAGGCCCCAACTGCCTCCCTCCGGAATCACAGCCTCCACCTGTTGGAAGTGTTTCCTTTGTGGGTCTCGCCTTCCCCAGGGCTGCTCAGATTAGATGAGATCATCCGGCTCTCCCCGTTTTCTCGGCCTCTGGAGTGGAGCCCCGAGCTCCTCTCTGGACATTCCCGAACACCCAGGAAACAGAGACTTCACAGATGTTATCAAGTATGACTGGTGTCCTAAGAACAGGGGCAGAGACACAGGCGCACAGGAGAAAGCTGGCCATGTGAGGCTGGAGGCAGAAAGTGGAAAGATGTGTCTCCAAGTCATTGGAGGTCAAGGATTTCTGGGAACACCATAAGCTAAGAGAAGGGCATGGAACAGAGTCCCCCTGGAGGCAGAGAGAGTGTGGCCCTGCTGACACTTTGATTTTGGACTTCTGGCCTCCAGAATCAATTTCTCCTTGAGGAAGTACATTTCCATTGCAGCTGCCCCAGGAAGCGGCTACACTGCCCCCCCCCCCCCGGCTCCACACCCACCAGCTGACCCAGAGCCCGCTCTCTGCGGCCACCTGTACTACCCACCCCAGTCCCACTGAGCTGGTTTGCCCGCCTGTCCCTCTCATACTGCGCCAGCTCCCGGAGGAGTCGGGTCCACGTCGCTCTCCTCTGCCTCCCCGCGCCCCCTTCGCACTCAGCACTTTGCATGCAGTAGATGCTGAGCACATGTCCTCACGTCGGGGGCACCCCGTGCGACGCCGAGGTCAGCCTCTCCTGCCCTCCTCTGATGCAGCGCGAGGTCCTTTCCTTCTAAGACCGGTGCACACGTCCACCCCCAGCCCCGTCCCCCAGCCCCGTGCAGCGTCCTCCCTCGTTTCTGTGCTCCCTGTGCCTCGGGGAGCCCTCCGGCTGCAGGGCACGCGGGCCGGACCCGAGGCGGCCCTGCGCGCTTCGCCCAGCAGAGGGCGGCCGAGCCCGGGCCCCGCGGCCGCGGCGTGTGGCGGCCCGGGGCGCCGTCGGGGGCCGGGGCCGGGGACCAGGGCGGCGGCTGTCGGTCTGGGGACTCGGCGGCCGCGGCGCGGGCTCCTCGCAGCCAGGGGCAGCCGGGGGCAGCCGCCGCCCTGGTCCCCGAGTCCCGCCAGGTCCTCCGCGGAATGGGCCGGAACGAGGCCTTGCTCTCTTTCCTTCTTCCGCCCCGATCCCTCGACCGGGGCCGTCCGGGGCTCCCGGCGCCCACCGGGCACCCTCCGGACCCCCGCGGCCCAGAGGCGCGGTCACGGCCGCGTGCTCACGCGTGCGGCGCCCCCGCCCGAGGGCCGTGTCCGCGGTGTGCCCTCCTCCCGCCCCCCAGGCCTGGACCGCGGTCCCCGAAGGTGCGCAGGGTGTGTGTGTGCCCCTGACAAGGCCCCTGGCTGCACCCGACCCAGCGCACTGCCCTCCGCGCTCTCCCTTTCTAGAACCGCCCCCCTCCCCGCCGGGGCTGGCACGTCGCGCTGCCTCCGCCCTGAGGGTCCCTAGCTGCGGGGGCGGGGGGGGGGCTGGCCCACCTCTCTTAACCGCCTCTTGGTGTCCCAGGGCTGTTTCTGGCAATTTGGGTTTTCACGTGCCTTTTCCCAACTGTTTGCCTTTGAGTGATTTTTTACTTCCTACCAGTAACTACAATGTCCAGCGTAGAAAAATGACAAGACAAGCGAATGAGTGAAAAAAGCCACCTGAAATCCCAGTTTCTGCCCCTAACCATACTAACATCTTGGTGGATCTACAGTCACATTTTGCCCCGTGTGCGTGCGTGTGTAGAGAGATACATATTATTTTTCCAAAATAGGAATCACAACCTCTCACTGACCTGTCACCTGCTTATTTTTAAGATTTTACTTTTTTATTTGAGCGAGTGCACGTGGGGCTAGAAGCAGAGGGGGAAGGACAAGCAGACTCCACACTGAGCTCAGAGCTGGTCAGGGGGCCCATCCCTGGACCCCAAGATCATGACCTGAGCCGACATCAAGAGTCAGATGCTTAACTACTGAATCACCCAGGCGCCCCGTCACCTGCTTTTCCACTCAATGCACGGGGAACACCTCTCTCTGAGGGGCTGCAGTGAAAAACGCACCCAGGAGTCCCCAGGCCCTGCCCAGCCGAGGGCTCTGACTGGGAAAGTTTCTGGGAGCAGGAGGGTCATGGACCCCTTGAGGCCAGCATTGCTCACAGCCTCGGTCAACTCTGTTGGTGAGGTCTCCTCCCCACCGCAGCTCCCAAGGCTTCATTCTGTCCCTCTCAAGAGCACTCTGAAGAACACCCCATTCCTGTACTTTTTCTCTAGTCTTCCCTGCCCACCTTTGAGTTGAAACAACTCTGCCCTTTGGAGAGCGCTTCTTCTCTCTTGTGTGACTTTAAATATGAGCAATACAAAATGAATCTTACTGACACATGAAGGAACATCATTCTTTCTGCATGTGGGACAGGAAAGATGGGCCTCCAGATCAGTGGTGTTGGGATGGGTGTGGGGGGGGGCCCACAGGTGATTTTGCCCCCCTGGGGACATGTGGCAATGTCTGGAGACATTTTTAACTGTCATGAGGGGGGACTGCTCCTGGCATCTAGTGCATAGAGATGCTGCTGAACTCCCCATGACGCACAGGACAGCCCCCAGAAATAATCAGCCACCCCAAATGTCAATAGCACAAAGGTCCAGTACCCCTGCTCCATATGTTTGTCAACACCCTCTCTTAGGGCCCAAGAGCCCCCCCAGCTTTGGTCTGCCTGCAGCACTGCCTTGGGGGTCATGGCCTTGACTGGGCACTCCTAGGCCCTGTCCATTCCACCCCAGACATGGAAGGCCTGGTGACAAAGAAGGGCAGGGGGTGGAGAGGCAGCAGAAATGAGGGGCCCGGAGCACTCGGGGAGGCGGGAGGAGAAATCACTCAGTAGGCAATGTGCTGTTTTGCTTTATTTTGCTGAGCATGGATTCAGATCGTTTTCTCAGGTTTGGGGGGGCCGGGGGGTGGAGAGGAAGACATGACTCATTTCAGCCCTTTTGACTGCAGAATCCCAGAGTGCTGGAGCTCAAAGCAACCAGAGACATTTTCTCCTCTGACTGTTTCACTTTCCACGTGGGAAACAGGACCCAGACACGGGTATACACAAAGCCCCTGTGCCTCAGTTTCTTAAATTACAAATAATAGCATCTCCCTTTCGCCAGGTACCACTGTGCCTTGGGTACATTCACACATTCCCGGCAATGCCCATGACAACCCTGTGATGGAAGCTTGACTCACCCACTTCGCAGGTGAGGGCGCTGAGCTACTCAGGCCCCAGGCAGCTTCCCTGAAGCCACAGAGCCAGCAGGTGGAGGAAGAAGCCCACCAGGGTTCTCTCACCCTGAACAAGACCAGGCCGCTGGCTCTCAAACTTAGCTGCCCCTTAGAATCATCTGGGGCATTTGAAAATGCACATGCCCAGGTCACCCCTCAGAGATCTGACTTCATTGGTCTGGGGTGCATTCCGGGCACTGAGATTTCCAAATGCTCCCCTGGGGGGGGGGCCTAGGTGCAGCAGGTGTAGGGAACCCCCTCAAGCAGACCCCCTCTGACCCATAGGACACGACCTGCATTAACGTCCTGGACGTGACGTGAGGGCAAGGAAGGGTCTGTTGCAAGAAATTTTGAGGTCTTAGGATATCTTCTTGGTAAAAGCCCCTATTTTGTGTGTCTAGAACCATTAGGATTGGCTTCAAATGAGGGTTCTTTCCATCTGAATACTGAGGTCCCCAAACCTGGTCTATTTTGACACCTGCATTTTCTGGCTGCTCCCTGGATGTTTGGAAGGTTGATTTAATAGCTTAAAATCTACTCCTGGGCTGTAGGGCGAGGGGCTAACCTGCACATCCCAGATTAGGGTGGGCAACAGGGATGCGCAGGCCTGGAAGCTATAGCCTGGTGTTTACCTAAGGGGTAAACACGTGTACCTTTAGCAGAAGGTCTGGAAATGGAAAGGCCCTCAGATGAACAGCCCGCCAGAAGGGGCGTCCCAGGCACTGAGGGGGAGGTGGTGGATGACTGGGGTAGGGCAGGGGCTTTGACCCCACAGCCTTCCCACACCTCTTCTTTCTAGTCTGGGACAAAGGAACACATAGTGACATATGACTTTAAGCAACCTGTTCTTCCCAGGAGGGGCAGACATCTGCACTCTGGCCCTTTAGCCAGAAGAGCACTTTAAAGCAGACATGCAGTGGAGCTCATTTAATTCTGGCAACACCCCGGGGCGGCTCTGAGCCCCAGGGTGGCCTCTGACTCAGTTGCCCACCTGTCCGCGCCCCCAACCCTGGGGCGCTGGTTGTGCCTGAACCCGGGTGGTGGCTGCATCAACATATTGTAACATGGCCAACCTGGTCTGCCCCTTGGAGCTCAACCCGCCAGGCCTCTTCCTCGGGCAGGAATCCCTCTCTTTCCGGGGCCTCACCCCACCCGCTGCCCTGTCAGCCCGTCACTTTGGCCTCCATGTTCTAGAATTGTTCCATCCCCCACCCAGGGCAGCTTCCGTTTCCTTTAACCTCAAACCTTCGTATTTTCAGTGGAAGCCCCAAATTCACATCTCTGGGCCAGCATTAGGATGCTGCTCTTCTCAGCTGGCTAAAGTGATTTTAACATTTCTATCTCACCAGTTTATTGTATTTTTATTTCTTCACATTCCAAGCTCTATTTTGACAGGCATTTTTACATAAAAAAGGATTGCTCCAGTCTGCAAGTGTTTATGCATGTGTTTGCGGTGTGTGCGCACGTGCGTGAGCCGTGTGAGCACGGGTGTGTTTTAACTGTGCTGATTCTCAAGTGCGGTTCCAGAGCCAGCAGCGGTAGCACCTGAGAACCAGTCAGAAATGCAAATCATCGATCCCGATCCCAGATCTACTGAACGGGAAAGGCCGGGGTGAGCCTCGGCAGTCTCTGTTTTAACAGGAACCACTGATCTTCAGTATAATCCAGTTTTTTTTATCATCTACTTAAGACAGAAACTTACGATCTGCTCTGTTAAGATACGAATATGTAAACAATAAGAGCTCTGACGTTGTTGGAGAGGGGTCAGTAGACTTTTCCTTTTTACAAATTTCCTTGTTCATGATTTAACGGGTAAGACGGACGTGCGTGTGCCTGTGCACGTGTGCATGTGTGCTCACACACTCATTTCACCTCTCCTCAGCCCTTGGCTCTACTCCTAGGGACAGTCATTGAGAAAAGCAAGTCTGAGTCTCACTACTTGACACCAAGGTAATGGTTTCAAAGAGAACGGCCAAAGAAAGCAATGATTAGGTCAAAGGAATAAAACTGTGATGGTTGGTATTGGTGGTGGTGGTGGAGATGATGGTGGTGGTGTTGGTGGTATTGCTACTGGTGGTGGTGGAGTTGATGGTGATGATGGTGGGGGTGGTGATGAAGGTGGAGGTGGTG
>NW_027397068.1:70544946-70567765 GCF_003265705.2 Callorhinus ursinus | reverse complement strand
GTGGGGGTGGTGATGAAGGTGGAAGTGGTGTTGGTGCGGTCAGTGTCATTGGTGTGGGTGATGACAGAACCAGTGCTGCTTACATAGCATCCCTCAGATCATACTACCCGCCTCCCCACTCCTTACCCAACAGGTCTGCCCTGCGTGTATCATGGCATGTGCCACGGTGGGTGCCGCCGTGCACACGCACTTGGACTTACATGGGCCTGTGTCTGCCACTTTGGCTTAAGGGCCTCTGAAGTTTACAAAACGCCTAAAGCTTTTAAAATAAAAACAGGGGTTAAACCACTGGATCTTCCAAATTAGAAAGAATAAATGAACCACCCAGCTGTAGTTAGAGGCAATTAATGTGATTCTGGGCGGGCTTCGCGGCAAGATAATGGAAAAGCTGATTATAAACGAGCCAGGAGTAACGAGGGAGGTCAGAGCGGTCCCTTAGCTCTGAAGGAGGAGCCGGGGCTCGGCTGCACCCCGCGCCGGCGGCTTCGAGGTGCGGGTCCCCTTCCGCGCTGGCTTCCAAACCCGGCTGACCACTTGGGCCGAGGCCGCCGGGCGGGGCTGAGCCGCCCGTTCACCCAGGCTGGGGAGGCAGCGGAGGCCGGGAGCCTGGCCTCCTTTGTGCAGCCCCTGCAGCTTCAGGAAGAAAAGACAGCTGAAAATAAACCCAGGGAAGGGCAAGGAAAATGAGGGCAGAAAGGGGGAGCAAGAGTAAGGTTCCCCATGAGAACAGACTAAAAACAGGACTTCTGACCTGGAAAGACACCGGCAGGAGCCGGGAGCCGGGAGAATATGCGTGAGTCAGGTAGCTGAGCGAGGCCTCTTTGCTCCTGCGGGAGGGTCTCGAAGCCACCCTGCATGACCACTGACCGCTGTGCTCCCCAGGCCGACCCCCACGGCTTGCATATTTGCGTTCCAGTTATATCTTCATCTTGAGCTGTTTTTTTTTTATCACTCTCCTGGATCTTTTAAATACATATAAATTTCATGTTTTGTTTTCTTATATCCTGCAAATTCTTTTCTTTTCCTTTTTTTATTTGTAAAGCAGACTCCGTGCCCCATGTGCAGCTCAACACAGGGCTTGAACTCACGACTCTGAGATCATGACCTGAGCTGAGACCAAGAGTCGGACGCTTAACCGACAGCGCCAGCCAGGCGCCCCAACAAATTATTTTCTAAAAACAAGTCAGAGCATGAATGAACAGACAAACAAACAAGTCTGAAGTACTTTACACTCGGAGCTTCTACCGTGAGCTGACCCAGTTCACCAGGCAAGCTGTGGTTCGGGATGAGCTAGAACAATTTTCCAACCACAGCTTTTCTGTCTTCAGGAACTGCAATTTGGGCAACGCCCTCTCTCTGGAGACCTGGCCCCTGGCCAAAGGGGCCTTGCACTTTGTATGTCAAGCCTCTGGGCCTCCTGGTTGGAAAGACCTGCTTTCTGGCCCTATTCACCCCTGGAAGGAGCTGTGTCCTTAGAGACGGGAGGAGTTCACCCTCTTCCTCCGACAGTTTGGCCGTAAGGAGCCCTCCCCTGCTTTCAAACCCCCCCCCCCCCCCCCCCCCACCCACCCCCCGCCGATGCAGGAGGAACACTGTGGGATCCTTAGGGGATAGCCCTACCCTTCGGAGAACAACTGCTTCCCCTTCAAACCCAGTGTTGTCATACTGGACCTTGTGAATAATTCATGTGACCCACTGTGGCCTTTATATGGCAGTACATGTGGCTAGGTTGGGAGTGAGACTTTGAGAATTCCCATCCACAGCTTGTAAAGCAACAGCACCAGGCAATGGCTAAGGGCCTGGCTTCGAATCCCAGCTCCTCTGCATACCTGCTGGGAGAGACTTACTTAGCCTCTCTGCACATCAGTGTCTTCACCTGTCAAGTGGGGGTAGTAATAAACCTCCCTTGCCGAGTTACTGGGAGTATTTAGAGATAAGGGATTTAAAGTGCTTGGTTCAGTGCCGGGCACGATGCAAATTAGGACAATGATCATTTTTATTATTATTTCCCTTGGGTGGCATGCACTGGCCTGCTAGCCTGTTGGAGAAATTGCACCACTAGTACTTTGATTGGGGTTCAAAGCAGGGGCCATCAGAAGCTGCAAAAGCCCAGTAACTGGGACATTTGCCCTGTATGACCCCAGCCCCAGACCTCACTGGGTGGCAGAGGCTGTCCACATGCCCAGTGCTGTCACCCAGTCCCGCCACAGTCTTTCCCTACGGGACACCATGTTATTACCATCAAAAAGACTGATGCCAAATGGGTCTTGGACAGAGGAACCAAGACCTTGGCCTAGGTGAAGTCTATGTTTTGAAGTTTCTGTTTATTTTGGTGCCCAAGCTCCCTGTAGCGTCCATCTGTCTCATCTGTAGCTACTTTATTGTCTGAATCACTTTTCTATATTTGAGGAAATCGTCATGCTGAGAGTCTTGATTCGATTCCCAGCTTCCCTTGCAGCTAGGAAGACCTGCTTTCTGGCCCTTCCATCAGACATGATCACACAAGACCTCAATTCAGGGGCGCCTGGGTGGCTCAGTCGTTAAGCGTCTGCCTTCGGCTCAGGTCATGATCCCAGTGTCCTGGGATTGAGCCCCGCATCGGGATCCCCGCTCCGCGGGAAGCCTGCTTCTTCTTCTCCGACTCCCCCTGCTTGTGTTCCCTCTCTCACTGTGTCTTTCTCTGTCAAATAAATAAATACAATCTTTAAAAAAAAAAAAAAAAGACCTCAATTCAGAGGTAAGCCATGTGGGGGCTCCTGTTTTGCTGGCCCTGGTGAGGCAAACGCACCCAGTTCCAGGTGAAGACGGTGGCTGGGGCTGCAGAGCCCATCCCGGGCCACCAGGTCCAGTTCCCAGGGCAGAAGTGGCAGCTGGTGGCAGCTGAGATGGCAGTGGGGCTGAGCTCCGGACATCTGGTGCGTAGAGTGATTTTAGGTGCTGATGCTGGAAGGTCAGCCTTGCTCTGTTTCACCAGCCCTCTCGAGGCTTCTGTGGACCAGCCAATAACTAATCATGTCCTTTCAGCTTAAACTAGCCCGGGTATATTCTGTTGTTCTCAACCAAGCCAAATGAGCGATAAGCCACCATTTACTGAGCATTCGTCGCGTGCCAGGACCTCCCACTGGGCACTTGACGGCGCCTTTCCACCCAGTCTCAAAACCCCCTGGGGACACAAGCCACTGAGTTCCAGGAGTCAAGCTGCCTCATGTGTCAGCCTTGGGCCAAGCCATTTGGGGCCAGTGATAGGTCTCTTTAAGGGAGAGAGTAATTTTTAGTCTTCAAACCTAAAATGCACTCCAGATCTTCTCTAGAAGGGACTGAAACCTTGAGATGGGCACCGGAGCTACCCAGTCTCCCAAAGGTGCTCCTTGGGCTACGTGGAACAAGCTGGACATCCCTGGGTCATCTGCACCCCAGCCTCTTTCTCAGCCTGAAGCTGGTGGGCCCAAGGATGGAGGCGGCTGGAGCCCAGGGCTTCTCGAGAGGGGTGCGTACCTCCCCGGGGCCCACTGGCCACTGCCCTGGCAGCCCCGTCGGACCTCTGAATCTGGGGCTCAGTCTACCACCCAGGTGCGGGCAGAGACCTCACAGCTGCTCAGAAGAGACACACACTGCCTTAGGCTCTGTGTGCATGCTGTGCATATGTATGCGTCTCTGTGTGTGTGTGCGTGTGTCTTTGTGCATGCATGTGTGTGCATGTATGGGAGGTGTGTGTCCATATGTGTGTGTCTCCGTGCACGTTTATGCACGTGTGTGTGCACACGTGTGTAAGGTACTCTTCCTCCGGGCATTGTTCTTTACTTCAGTTCCTAATTTTATTAAATCATCAGAGGTCTTCACCTAATACTCAGGATATTCAAGGGGGCCATACCACCAAAGGGACAGTTGTACTCATCCTGTCCTTCAGATGACCCCTGTCCCAAGTCATCATGGAACAGCTAGTGCTTTCTGTGAACAACACTTTTTAACTCCCTACTTCCTTCCTTCAAGCCACAAACAGAACCTAGGTTCTGGAATCAGAGAGTTTTATGCTCTTCCCTTCTGATGAGCATACATAATGAGCACAGTGACACATGTGTATCGAGCGCTCACTCGGTGCCAGGCACTACCTGTGGGGACCCTGATGTAAATGGGAAAAGCCGGGCATCGAGTGTAATGGAGGGGCCCTGAGACCTCAGCCTCAGAAGATGGCTGGACGGGAGGCTGGGTGCTGGGTGGAAAGCACACAGGCGGGCAGCCAGGGAGCGTGGGTGGGGGTCCTCTCTGAGGCCGGCTCTCTGAGAAGGCAGTGACCACACGGAGTGCTGGGGAAACCGCAAAAGCTCAGGAGGATGACACTTGGGTGTTCCAGCGACAAACGAGCTGAGTGTGGCAGGTGGCAGGGACCGGCCATAATTCATGTAGGCCCTTGCTCAGAAATTATTCAGAACTTCCAGACGGTGACAGCAGAGTAAGAAGCAAGCCTGGGGCCCTGCGTGCTCGAGATGGGGCGCTGTGAAGCCGGCCCTGAGTGAGGATGGCATTGAGAGGGGGGCAGGGTCAGACCTTGACGTTTTCGATTTTCTTCCACCTGCAATGGAAGCCATGGGAAGGGCCCAAGCTGCAGCAAGATGTAACGTGGTGCCCATGCTCGAACCATGGCCTAGCTGCTGGGAGGAGCCTAGGCTGAGGGGGTGAGGGCAGGTGCAGGGGGACCAGGGGTGCGGCTTGGCCTGGGACCAGATAAGCAGAGATGGCGGGAGGACGGTGGGTTGTAGAGAGAGCTGATGGATTGGCTGCAGGCGGTGAGGGGACGGAAGCCCTAGAACCCCTGCTTGACTGGCAGTTCGCCCCGGCCAACCCCGTGGGACACAGCCAGTGCCTCTCCCGGGGAGTCAGAGCCCCTCTTGCGGACACCCTCCCCCTCTCCTCACAGAGGTCTCATCCCAGCTCACGCTCAGGACAGTGCTTGCCAGGGACTCATCACAGTCAGAGGCCACGCTGCCAGATGCTAAATCTCCCCCAGAAGAAATCCGAAGACAAAATGTGCAGTAGCTACTGTCCAAAACCAATATGTACAGAACAGCACAGAGCCGGTTAGAGCAGTGATGCTGCAGAGGTAAACATGGAGCCCGATGTGTTGACTTTGGCAAGCTCACGCGTGTCTTGTCATGGAAAGAGAGTTTATCGAAATTGAAAACTGGGACGAGACAGCTCAGCAAGCCTACCCTCTTTGTCATCCAAAGTGGTGTTAGGAAGCACAAGAGTTACCATTTCCTGAGTGCCTGGCACGCGCGTGAGAGGATCAAATGCCCCAGAGACCTTCCACACATTTTCTTAGTCTTTCCCACAGCCCCCTATTTTCCAGATGCTGAAAATGAGGCACAGAGGAGCTGAGTGACAGGTTCAAGATCACCCAGACACTTAAATGAAGCCCAAATTTAAAAACCCAGGTGGCGGATCCTGTGAGCATTATAATGGGTCTTAGCTGGTCACCAGAATCCTGTCGCCCTTTGCCAGTGGTTGGTGTGGGAGTGAGCATGGGACCCGTTCTGGCCAATGAGATGGGAGAGAAATCAGGGGCCTCTGGGAAAGAGCTTCTCCCTGATAGAAAGGGGTGAACAATTTGAGAACAAATGCCCTTGGACTCTTCCACCTCTCCTTCCTGCCGGTGGGCATGTTGTGGGAAGGTCAGATGTGTGGCCTGGGACAGCCTTTAAAGATCCATGAGGTGGCAGGTATAGAGCCAACCAGCTGAAGATGCAAAGTGAAAGTCTGGAATGTGTGACCGCCGGCCTGTCAAACCAACCTCAGGACCTCCCACCTCCAGACTTGCTGTTGAGTAAGCAGTAAATGTCTTTATGGTTGAAGTCACTGTTACTCAGGTATTTATCAGTTATTTTCAGTTGAACACCTCCTAACATAAATCCTGAGCTGGTCTAACTTCAAAGCCCCATGATCTTTTTTCCTATTGTACTCTGATGCTGTCATCTGCTGTCCACTGTCAACCTAGTGCCCAACAATTACGGAAACAATCAGATTTAGAAACTGGAAAGTAAACTTCCAGTTTAAAGAAGGAGAGGTGGTCAGTTCAGCAAGATCAGAAATCTGGCTTCTGGCCTTCATTATTCTTGGCACGAATCCTAGCATCACAGAGCTTCAGAGCTGGAACACACCAAAACAATCATCTGGTCCACCCCCATATTACAGATGGTGACACTGAGCGAGCCTCTGAGAGGCTAAGACTTGCTCTGAGGCCCGCAGGTAGCATCAGCCCCCAGACTGGAACTCTGCTCTCCTAGCTGGCTCTCAGCCGAGTGATCTTTTCCCTTGCTCTCCACACAAACTCTTTGTCGACTTGGTCCCAAACTCTGATTGGCCTCTCGTCTCCAATCAAAAAGAAATTCTCAATTTAATCACATTCTGGTGACAGGATGAACTTTGGTGTCATTAACCGAGGTTTCTTTCATGCATATTTCCTTGTTGTGTCCAGTTACCACACTCTTCCCATGAATTCAGGAGCACACCCTGCCCAGAAAATAAGAAGAACCCAGAGGCAAGAGTGTCAAGTTCTTGGTTTTTCAGATTAAAATTGGTTCTTGAATCTCATCACAGAGACAGCTGTCTTGAAAGCAAGTGCTGGGCGTTTGGAGGTTGAGAGACGAAGCTCTGACGGTATCCAGTCGCAAGCGTGTGCCACAGACCATAAACTGAGAAGAGCTGAGGGGTCAGGCCACCACACCCCTTAATGAAGACTTCCCAGGCTGGACAGAATGGGAGCTTAGGTGTGGAGAAGCCCTTAGAAGGTGACTGATACCCAGGGGAAAGCGGCAGGGAGGACAATGGGGTCACTAGAGCAGACCTGCTGACTCCGGCATTTCCGGGCACTGGCGCCTGGCTACAGGTGTCTGTGGTGGGTGGTTACACAGTGGCACACACTGAGGCTGTCCCACCCGGTTTATAGATGAAGCAAACCATCCCGGGTTTCCCTGCCAGCTGGGATCCCAGAGCCTCCAGGTCTGAGAGCCACCATTTCCTGGGCCCATCTCCGATGCCCAACCTCTCCATCCCCAACCTCTGCCCCCTACCCGGGAATAAACGCCCGCTGGGGACGGAGAGCCACGGCTCTGGGATGACGGTATTGGGGCCCACGGTCTCTACAGTCCTTTTGCTTTCACATCCTGAAAACTCTCCCCCAATTGCACCTACAGCTCCGGGGACTTGGCCTTGAAACAGGGGGTCGACAGCCGCACGTGCAGCAGCTCCACTCACCCTCAGGCCCCAAGAAGATGGCGTCCAGGAGACCCAGCCCTCCCGCGGGGCCCTGCTTTCCAATGCGGACGGCGAGAAGCGGTGCGTGGAAGGCGCACGGAATTCCCCATCCATGGCTGCCCGGTGCGAACGCGGAACGCCACTGCGGTCCAGCCGGTCGTGGGGAGCTGAGGGTCCCAAGGCCACCCCTCCACCTGTCCGCGGGGCTGGCGGAACCCCGACTCTCCTGCCCGGCGGCGACCAGCGGGGCCCACAGCCTGCACACCCCACCCAGCGCTACAGCCACTCCCACCTGCGCTCCGTGCTGGGCTCCGCGTGATGCCAGTTACTGGGAGGCATCGGCGGGTTTTGGATCCGTCTAGATGACTTGTGTTGGGGCCCGCGGCCCTTGCGCGCCCGGAGCCCCAGCTGGCCGCTCACACAGGACGGCAAGCCCCGCCGTGCGCCCCCACAACTTCTCCCTGGTCCCAGTACATTCCTCTGCCTCACGCTGCGCCGGGGGCGCCCAGGCGACGCCGCCAGGGTCCTTCCTGACACACCCCCAGCGCGGCTCTGCCTCCTGATTGGCCCAAGCCCAAGAGCCCAAGAGCAAGCTCATCTCCCTGGCAGTGATCGGTTAGAGGTGGGCCTGGGGTCCAGCTTGGGCGGGTTTCCTGGCTCCCCGCCCCTCCTCGCGAGACTGTGTGTGGGTGCACAGCCCAGAGCCCCCAGAGGCCGAAGCTGGTGCCCCCTCCTACCTGCAAACGCCTGGTGTGAAGTAACACATTGCACCATCGACTTCACCAGTTTTTGGCGGGATTTTCTCTTGCCTCTGCTGGAAGAATCCTCGCTGCTCCCTGAGTCTATAAATGCTGAAAACACCTCCTAGGTCTCTCTGGAGTCAACTTCTGCTTTGGTTTTGCCCCTTCTCACATGGGGCATTTTCCTGTCTCCTTTCTTTGCATGCTCTTTGCTTGACCTTCTCTAGCGACCAGCTCTGTAGTGAGAATCTCCTCTCTTTACTCTTGCACCCAAGTCCCCCTGCCAACTGAGAAGCAGTGAAGAGGCTGCCGTTTCCTGCCCCCTGTCTGTGGGTCAGGGACCTGGAGGTGCTAATTCTTTTCCTCATCTCTGGGCCATTATTACCCTGATTTTACATACATGGACACGGAAGCCCAGAGAGGTTAACTGGCTTGTCTGAGGTCACAAAGCCGGCAGTTGACAGGAACAGAAACTGAGTCCTTATTAGACCGTCTCATGGCACCTGGGCTGCTCCACACCCTTCCACTGTCCACCCCCTCTCCCCTCTCCCTTCCATCCTCGCCCCCACTCTTCACCACACCCTCACCCTGACCTGGCTTCACTGTACAGGAGCTGGGGCATGAGAGGCCTCCACTGCATGGAAGAGGAAGGAAGGGGAGTCAGGTAGCATTGCCACACTCACTGTATCGCAAACTGCCAAGGTCCTCAGTGACACATGACGATGAGCTAGACATCCCTGCTCCACGGGCTTCATGCTTGCCCACATGACTCGCTTAGGCAAGCAGGCATCTGGGGAGAGTCACACATGAAGGTTCTGAGGAGAACTTGTCTGTCCCATTTGATTTCTTGCACTTTTGCCATCATTGTGAGAAAAAGCTTCTTTGGAGCAGCTGCTGCCCCTTGAGCCTGGGCCCAACATGCACATACCTGGAGCCGAGTCATCCCTGAACTCTGCAGGGAGAAGCGGAGGCTCCCAGCCACACCCAGCCTAGAGCAGCGACTCCAAGCCAAGTGCAGATGCTGAGTTTGTAAATGTCACGCTCATCAGGTGTCACTGAGGTTCTTGGTTGTTGGCTACATGCGTGGTGGTGAGGATCCTAGGTGCTTTGTTTGAGCACCTCTACTTTCATAACTGGTACTGGTTTATCACCTCTTTGACAAAACAAAAGAATTGTTTTGGCCTTACAGTGCTATTTCTAGAAGATCTTAAGCACTTAAAAGCGGACCCGGTTTGGAGTGGACTCTTGGTAAATGCAGTGGTGATGATGATGACAATGGTGGTGGTGGTGATGATGGTGATGGTGGTGATGGTGATGATGATGGTGGTGGTTATGATGATGGTGGTGGTGATGATGATGGTGGTAGTTATGATGATGGTGGTAGTGGTGATAATAGTGGTGATGATGATGATGATGGTAGAGGTGGTGGTGATGGTGATGATGGTGGTGGTTATGATGATGGTGATGATGTTGGTGGTGGTGGTGATGATAGTGGTGATGATGATGGTGATGATGTTGGTGGTGGTGGTGATGATAGTGGTGACGATGATGATGATGATGATGATGGTAGAGGTGGTGATGATGGTGATGATGATGGTGATGATGTTGGTGGTTGTGGTGTTGATAGTGGTAATGATGATGATGGTGGTAGAGGTGGTGGTGATGGTGATGATGATGGTAATGGTGGTAGTGATGGTGGTGGTTATGATGACGGTGATAGTGGTAGTGATGGTGGTGATGAGGATGATGATGGTGATGATGATGGTGATGATGGTAGTGATGGTGGTGGTTATGATGATGGTGATAGTGGTAGTGATGGTGGTGATGAGGATGATGATGGTGATTATGGTGATGGTGATGGTAGAGGTGGTGGTGATGGTGATTATGATGGTGATGGTGATGATGATGATGGTAATGATGATAATGGTGGTTATGATGATGGTGATGGTGGTGGTAATGATGGTAATTCTGTGAAGCATTAGTGAGAACCCTGGTTGCTCAGGGTCACTCCTGAGCTCGTGACTCCTCCACAGAAGGAGAACTTTCTTCCAGAAGGACCTTGGTGCTACAGAGAGCCTCAGGCTTGCAACCTGAGCAGCACCTCCTCAATCTCAGTCTGATTACGCAGCAGCTGGCCCAGGCCCGAGTGGCTCTCTCCTGGCATTTACCTGCTCCTGGCATTTTGGCTGATAAATCCAGAAGATAACTCTTCAAAAATATTAATGATATTATTATGGAAAATAAATAATCATCAATGAAGACATCAGAGAGAAACGTGGATTAAAATGAGCTGTGTGATAGAATTTCCATCTTGTTATTTCCGGCAGGGGGCCAAGACCTGAAAAATAATGAGGTGGTAATGAGGGAAGAGAAAGGCTGCCATCCCCCCGTCACCTCCTAGGCTTTCTGGGGCAGGGTCAGGCCTCTTCTCTCTGTCCCCAGTGGGTTTCCTGGAGGCTTAGGCAGCCAGGGCTGCACTCCTCTGGATGAAGTGGGTTGGGCATGCGGCTGTGGTCACTGGAAGGGGGAGTGGGCCACCGAGAGGCACAGGTGAGGGCCAGATTCACTTACTGCGAAGATATGCCAGGCCCCCAGGGGAGAAAATGCCCCTGTACCCAGGGACATTCCACTCAAGTGGGAAAGATACTTTCCAAACACATAAATGGAATTATTGCAGGTACTAACAAATGCTTTAAATAAAGTAAAGCAAGCAAAAAAAAAAAAAAGGTAAGAGAATGTTGAGGTGGAGAAAGGGATGTTAGGGGTTGAATACTGTCAACCCAAAATTCATATGTTGAAGTCCTAACCCCTTGTACCTCAGAATGTGACCACATTTGGGGATGGGCCTTTAAAGAGGTGATTGCATTAAAATGAGTTCGGTAGAAAGGGCCCTAAACCACTATGACTGGTGTCCGTATTATAAAGGAACTCTGGACCCAGACACGCACACAGGGAGACCATGATGTGGACAGAAGCCAGCACCTACAAGCCAAGGAGAAGGGTCTGGAACAGGTACTCCCCCCCAACAGCCCTCAGAAGGGACCAGCCCTGCTGACATCTTCAGACTCCAGGACAGAACATGCAAAGTGAGTCAGCTGAATTTCCAGGCTCTTTAGCAGGATTTGCTGTTCTTTGCAAGTGATCAGTTACTGAAACCCATCCTTGACCTGGGAGAGACTCAATCACTCACCATCCCTCCTGCCTGGCCCCGGTGGCTTGATAGGTTGGGATAAGCAGAAAGGACAGGAAGTTTTAAGAAGAGCTTTACCATGGGCACAGCTCTGGAACCACTTTCAATCCCAGCCACAGTGTCTGCTTGCTGAAGGCAGTCCTTACCCCCCATAGGAACCCGCACGAGCTGCGTGTGGCTGCAGGCTCAGGGCTCCCCATGTAAGCAGCTCCCCATCCTGCCACTAGCGGCCTCTGCTGTCGCCACTGGGGAAGCCGGTTCTCAATTTCCTTTCATCTTTCTCCAACACTCAAGCCGTACAGTGATAAGAAAATAATCTCGACAAGGGTCAAGCTTGTGGATTATACGTCTTTGTATAATGCTTGGCCCATTACTTTGCATAAAGCCGGGAAACGATCGCTCTGTGCAGTCCACCTGAGCACATGCTCAGCACAGAACACCTTCAGTAAGTGATTTAGAGAGCAAGATCGATCCTTCTTCTGGGGTATACATTTCCGAGTCCTCACCATATACCGTTAGATAAATTATAAGCATGCACTCTCAATACTTCTTTTCAGTTTGACACACTCAGAATAATGGCCAGGCTTTCAGAGCTGCACCTGCTCTATCTTTGTAGTTCCGAGTCCGGCTTCTTTCAACACCCCTGGTCCCAGGAAGGCAAGC
This sequence comes from Callorhinus ursinus, assembly GCF_003265705.2. Classification (NCBI taxonomy): domain Eukaryota; kingdom Metazoa; phylum Chordata; class Mammalia; order Carnivora; family Otariidae; genus Callorhinus; species Callorhinus ursinus. The sequence goes on along the minus strand of NW_027397068.1, from coordinate 70,555,921 downwards.
TCAAGGTCTTTCCCCTGAGTTTTGGCAGGAAGTCCTTAAGGATTCTGGGCTACTGTGCTCACGGGGCCTCAAGCTTGCAGAACTCTGAGCCCATTCTTTTTTTTCTGGGCACAGATCCTCATCTCCTTTGAAATCCCTGTGGGTAAGAAGGCCACGCACAGGCTCCCAGCAGAGGTGACTGTCATCTGAAGGCTGAGCGACTAGTTGAACAACTGTCCCTAAAAGGTGCCCTGGAAGCAGATGGGTATAGGTCAAAGGGCTCTTCAGGGAGGGCCCCCGCTGTCCTTGGCACCTCCTTGTTCTGTATGTGTGTAACGCCTGGATGCAGACATGACCAGGGCATAGGAAACATATTAGCCTAGGAATTAAGAATCCGGGTTGGCGCTGAACTGCTCTGAAGTCCAGCTCTGCTACCAGTTAATTGTCCTGGGTGAGGCAGGTTATTTAATTTCTCTGTGCCTCAGTTTACTCAGCTATATAATGGGGATCATAATAGTCTTGCCTTTAGAATTGTCGAGAGTATTAAGAGTTGAGACTCGCAATGCATCTAGAATTTACCATCTGGGTGTTGGCTGTTATTACCACAGCTATCCTGGTGGTGAGTAACAAGGAGGTGGGGCGCTGGGGGTGGGAGGAGTAAATGCACCAGTGGACAGAAGAGGATCCAGAATATCTCACTGAGTCATGGTGATGGGTGAATTTAATAGTGAAGCTGATTGTTGTGTCCCCAAGCCCCCAGCTACTGAGGATGAGAAAAACATGGTCTCTCGGGGCGCCTGGGTGGCTCAGTCAGTTAGGCGTCTGCCTTTCGCTCAGGTCATGATCTCGGGGTCCTGGGACTGAGCCCCACATCGGGCTCCCTGCTCAGCAGGGGAGTCTGCTTCTCCGTCTCCCTCTGCTCCCTCCCCCAGCTCGTGGTCTCTCAAATAAATAAAATCTTAAAAAAAAAAAACAAACCACAGTCTCTCAGTGGTACAGGGAGGAAATGACCTGGGGGATTATTCAGTCGTAAGTTACATAGAGGTCAACCACAAGGTGGGCTCCCGTCCCAAAAAAGCTTGTGTCATCTCACCCTATATCCCTAGATATGGGTGATTGGAAGAGGGAGAACATCAGCTTTAGCCCTGGCCAGACAAACCACACCTGGGCCAATTTGGGGTGCCCACTGTAAAAGGAGTGTAGATAGGCAGGAATGTGTGCAGAAAGGGAGCTGGGAATGCAGGGGCTTGAAAGCATGTGGATCAAAGTGATGCTAGCTGCAGGAACAGATAAGACCCAAGCCATAGAGACTGCACACAACAGCTTCGTACTGGCTCACCTAATCAATGTTCCGAAGTGGGGGTCAGCCATCCTCCAGCAGTGGTGCAGGGTGTCTCCCTGCGTGCCGAAGAGCATGGAGCCTGTGAAGGTAGGTACAGGCCAGGTGTGGAAATGACCCCATGCTCTCAGCTCCATGCATCCTGTGACCACAGCGACCTTCAGGAGAGGGTGGGACATGCAGTCTGGCCACGAGACCAGAAGAAGAGAAGCTCGGTCATCAGCCAGCAACCTCTGCTACGGTGCACAGTGTGAAGAACATCCAAGATGGGGCGCCTGGTTGGCTCAGTAGGTTGGGCGTCCAACTCTTAATTTCGGCTCGGATCATGACCTCGGGCTGTGAGATCGAACCACACGTCCAGCTCTGTGCTCAGCAGGGAGACTGAGATGATCTCTCCCTCTCCCTCTGCCCCTCCCCACCCCTGCTCTCTCTTTCTCTTTCTCTCTCTAAAATAAATAAATAAATCTTAAAAAAAAAAAGAAGAAGAAGAAGAAGAAGTTTCAAGAAACTGAGGATGTCAAGCCTGGGAGAACTTGGGAGGACCCAAGATGTGTCTTCAAACAATGAAAGGGTCTTCTCGTGAAAAGAGAGGATCATCTTTGTGTCATTCCAAAGGGTAGGAGTAAAACCTGTGGACACACAGAAGACCTAGGGAGGCAGGTGGGGTGGGTCAACAGCTATCCCACTTTGCCCGGACTATCTGGTTTTAGTCCTGAAAGTCCCACCAGGGCACTTGGTCATCCTCATCAGGGCTGACTTTGGGTTGATACACGTGCGTCTGTGCTAAGAGTTCTCTCCGTGACACACCCTCCCATCCCCCACTTATTCAGATATGAGTTATAGTGTTGTTGGCCATGAGTTCAATGTTAACGAACCAATAATATACACTAAATAAGGTGTCTTTAGGCAGAAATACGTATAAAACGAGGTTATGTATTGATTGATTGATTGATTGATTGATGAAAATGTTGCGACCAGTGGCTTGCAGAAACCTAAGCCCGTATTCCCCCCAGCAGCAGTGGCGCAGTGTTTGCTAATTCAGTGATCGTGGTGACTTTATAGAATGTAACTACCAAAAGTAACAAGACTGAATATCTGTGCCATGGAATAGTTTGGGGCCATGAAAAAGAAATGAAGTACTGATACTACAACGTAGATGAACCTTGAGAACATGATGCTGAGTGAAAGAAGCCAGCCACAAAGACCATGTCTTGTAGGATTCCGTTTTATGAAATGTCCAGAATAGGGAAATCTATAGACACAGAAAGATTAGTGGTTGCTTAGGGCTGGGGGAGGGAGGGACGGTGGAGAGTAGAAGAGCAATCGCTAAAGGACACAGAGCTTCTTCTCAAGTGATGAAAATTGTCTAAAACTGACTCATGATGGTGGCACACATCTCTGAATGAACTAAAAAACACTGAATTGTGCATATAAATGGGTGAGTTTTATGGTATGTGAATTATATTTCAATAAGACTGACATCACCGCCTCCTCTTCACAGGAGGGCTCAGCCCCTGCCCTGGCATCTCTTGTGGGAGCGGCCCCCATATCCGTCTGTCCAGCGCCGTTCCCTCCAGAACACAAGCAAACTGGATTCTCTCCTCACATGAGGAGGACTTCCCAGCAGAGATGCCCAGTGCAGCCCAGGAGCTCCAGGAGAAAGCAGGTCCTCTTCTTTGCTTGTTTAAGCGCAGTTTAGAAGATCACCCCGCGGGCACGTTAGAGCAGGAAGCCAAGCAGCCCATAGCCGTGATTCCAGATGACAAAGCTGTGAGGTCCCTTCCGACCCGGAGAAGCTTGCGTCAGTCAGGGATGCTTCTGACACAAGTCACAAGACACCTGACTGAGGGGTGACAAGAGGTCATCATCCCACATGGCCAGCAGTCTGGACATCGGCTGGTCCAGGATGGGTGCAGGTGCTCGATGGTTTCCCAGTGCCCCACTCCACCATCCCAGGCCTGCCACCTCGCAGTCACAGGACACTGCCAAGCCACCAGCATCACATCAGCACACAAAAGTGTTCTTTGGGGGCAGGAAGGGGGCAGAGGTGCAGAAAGGCTTGTTTCCTGACTTGCCTTTGTCTAGTTAGCAGAAAAAAGTCTTTCCCAGAAGCCCCATCAGCAGACTTGCCCTGTGTCTCACTGGCCACAACTGGGTCACATGCCCAGTCTCCGAGCATCATGGAATCATGGAATCGCAGTGATGTTCTGAGATCAAGCACAGTGTACCTTGGGGGGTGCACAGCATGGAATCCCTACCCCTCTACCTCAACCAAATCCAGCTGCTCCTGGCGAGGTGAAATACCAACAGTGGGGAGGGGCTCTAGGTGGGCCAGGAACACCGCGGGATGATGTAATGAGAGGTAGAGGGAAACTGACCGTGTTCTCCTGCACGAATACTACTTTGACATTCGGAGAAGCACCAGAAAAGACTTGGATGCTTGATTCAGAGTTAGGAGCTCTGACTCTAACCAAGTTCCACCAGGGGGGGGCAGCAGCCATAGCCCTAAAAGTCCCTGGGACTTAAACCAGTGGAACCCAGGCTTGGGTGGCAGCGGGGACCCAGCCTGCTTGAAGAAAGCGGGTGCCAGCCCCTCTGCCTCCCCAGGGAGCATTTCCTCGGTCCCAGGAGGTGACGCTTTATTGTGTGACGGGGGGATACATCTTGTGGCTGCTTTCTGGCCTCTGCCTGCCCCGTAGCAACTCCTGATTCTTTGGGCGCGGAACGCACTCTGAAACGGATCTGTTGGCATAGACGAGGCTGACGGACGGCTCGCATCTGGAGATCTGACGCGTCGGCGACCAGCGGTGGGATGCCTTCCACACGTGTGTGCTTTCGCAGACACACACCCTAAATGTGCCCACCATGTCTTGTGAATACAGCAAAACAGCTGCAACCTTCTAAAAATTAATTGGTTTCTGGATCATTTGCATTTTTTATAGTTTGCCAACAAAAGATAGGGAGAGGGGAGGGAATTTATTAATGTTTGAAGAAATTCTCCAAAAGGGGAGGAAGCGAGCATTCTCAGCGAGACCCAGAGACGCTCCTCTCAATGTGACAGCACGTTGCTTTCCTAGCTGCCTCTCGGGGCAAGCCCCTCCAAGGGGAGAATTGATATGCAGCTCCAAAAGTAGGCAGCTGCGCGGCCGCCAGAAAGCGCCTGGGGCTTCCATTATTTTGGTCGGGGTCTGCATTACGGTTTGGTAACGGCCATTTTCAGACAGCAACCAAGGCAATTTCAGGATTTGCTGTCACAATAGGCGCACTAAAAATAAAGTCAGCATAAATAGATTAAGAAATTGACAGAATAACAAGGCATAAAGAATTAGAATGAGCGCACACGCTCCGGATGACAACGCAGCGCGCTGTGCGGGGAGGTGGGGGAGGGGCTGGAGTCTGAGCTGCTGACTCCGTAGTTTCTCTGTTCCCCCGACGGCGAGGAGAGCGCCCCACAGGGGCAGTCGGCGCTTAATCTAATTACACCGTAGTGCAGGCCCAGGCACTAAGCTGAGGAGGGAAAGCCACTTTCCTTGCAGACTCCCCCCCCCTTTTTTTTTCTTTTTTGGTGGCTGACACCCTTGAAACGACGGGAAGTTTTCCATAGCTGCCTCCTAGTCCCAAACGTGAGTTTGGAGGATAGGGGTGTGGTACAGAAATGGGGGGAGGGATAGAAAAAATGTTTTTAGGGGCGCCTGGGTGGCTCAGTCGGTTAAGCATCTGACTCTTGGTTTTGGCTTAGGTCATGATCTCTGGGTGGTGGGTTGGAGCCCCAACTGGGGCTCCGTGCTCAGCGGAGAGTCAGCTTGTCTCCCTCTCCCTCTGCCCCTCCCCCTGCTCGCGCATGCTCTCTCTCTCTCTAAAATAAATTTAAAAAGAAAAAAATGTTTTTAATTCAGTTGTGATATTTGGGAAAAATAAATCTCTGGCAAACCAGCATGACAGGAAAGAAGAGAAAACTATGTGCTAGAAAAGCTATGTCATCATAGGTCCATACATGCTAACTTCGGGGAGATGGACTCTGCTGATCTAGGGGTGGCCGGCTAGTCAATGGCAGAGCTCTGGTTGGGGCTTCTGCAACCCATCCTCCTCGGCCCCCCCCCCCCCCCACACACACCAGCGTGGCTGGAAAATGTCATCGCTTCTTCCCACATCTTGAGCTGGGTGCCAGGGAGAAGCAGGCAGGGAGCCAGGGAAAACCCCCAATTCCTCATTGTCTTCACCCTTCACTGATTCTAAGTTAGCTGAATAGAATAAGGGAGCAGACACTCTTTTTATCAGAACATCTTATGGCATTTTGGGGAATAACTTTTCTCAGCCGGGTTCTCTGGTGTTAATAGGTGTTCGGTGAAAAAAAAAAGTGTTCTTAATGTAAATAAGTTTGGGAAATTTGCATTAGGACTTCTCAAAGCCCTTAAAACGATCTTGCAGGAGGGATAAAGCAGATGGGTCTCTCAAATGAATTTTACCACCAAAACTCACCCTTTTAAGAAGAGTGTGTGTGTGTGTGTGTGTGAATACCTGGGAGGAAGTCACTGGAAATATGTTTTGTCCCAAATACAAATCACATGGTTTTCAGTCAACCAATGTCCTAAAGGCAGTGCCTCATCCTGAGAGAGGTGGGGAGGTTGAGGAACACAGCTCTCTGCATTTCTGCCTGGCCAAGACCAGTTTTCTTTGAAAAAGATAACACTTCTATTGTGTGTGGGTTTTGGGGGGATTTTTTTGTGGGTTTTTTTTCTGTTTGTTTTTTTTCAGTTCAGTATCCATTTAATTGTCTACAGGGGACGTGGATGAACGATTGAGGACAATGGCACGGAGTTCTCTGGCTTGGGGAAGAAGGAAGGGACCACAAGGTCAGTGTAAACCTCGCCTGGTGGCAGATGCCTCACTCGCGCTTTTCCATGCTGCGCTAGTATTTTGGCAGACATTCATTAGAGGTCAATAAAAGTTAAATAAATGAAATGGGGCTCCGCTGCAGAGACATTTAATCATTTCATTAAGCACACTATTGTGTCCAGGTGCTTTGCCAAGTGTAGAGCTGGTTATGACTTCATCTAATTCCTAACTGCTGGGGAAATCAGCGCGAGATTCTTCTGATGTCCCTCCCTCTTTGTGCAGCCCTCCCCAGGCAGCTGCAGGAGGACAGGAGGCCAAGACGGGCTGCCGAGGAGTTAACCGTCCGCGTTTTTGAAAGGCAGACGGGACTTCTAATCAATCCTTCTCTTCAAGTTTCTCTAGCCTGATTGGAATTAAGAGAATGCAAGGAGGAGAGGTCGTGTACTGGGGTGGGGATCGGGAGGATGTGGGGGAGCTCTGGGTCCTCCAGCTTGGCCAGGGTTTCTTCAGAGCCTCTTGAGCATCCAGAGCTATGTTCCACAGTGGGGAGTGCACTTTTGCAATAGAGGCTTCCTGGAAAATGTGGTGTAGGGCACCCCACTCCTGACCTCTGGGAGATCTGTGCATTCATCTGCAGCCAGCCCCACTAGGGCAAGGCTCAAGAAGCTTCAAGGTTGTAGAAAAGCTGTCAGTGCTGCCTGTGGTGGGGACCCACCAGTGAGCAGTGCTCGTGGAAAGAGAGGGGGTACCCTGTCCGGGTATCATGGCAGCCGAGAATTGCAATACAGGATTCTCCAATGGAAATCAAGATGCTCTCCAGGACAGACCCACACATAGAGGGTCAACTGATTTTCAACAAAGGTGGAAAGGCAACTCACTGGGGGAAAGGATGATCTTCTCAACAGACGATGCTGGAATAACTGGATATCCATATGCAAACCACGAACCTCCATCTAAACCTCACACCATATACAAAGATTACCTGAAAATGGACCATGGACCTCAACATAAAGCCTAAAGCTATAAAACTTCCAGAAGAAAACATAGGAAAAAATTTTCTGACCTTGGTGTAGGCAAAGATTTCTCAGCAATGACACCAAATGCAGGACTCATAAGAGGAAATAAAGATGATAAACTGGATTCCATCAAGACTAAAAACTTCTGCTCTTCAAAAGAAATAGTTAAGAGAATGAAGATACACTATGGACTGGGAGAAAATATTTGAAAAATACCTATTGGGTAAAGGAATTATACCCAGAATGTATTTTTTTAAAACTCTCAAAACCCTGTAACAAAGAAAATGAACAACACAATTAAAAACTAGACAGAAGACCTTGCCAAATTGTCAGATAACACCAAAGAAGGTACATGGATGGCAAATAATCACATGAAAGATGCTCAAAAAAGTGCATCACTAGGGAAATACAAATGAAAACCATGATGAGATACCACTACAGCCCTATTTAAATGGCTAAATTAAAAAGACTGACCATATCAAGTTCTGGTGAGGACGCAGAACAAGGGGATCTCAACCATGAGTCAGAAATAACGTGGCTACTTTCTAGAGAAAGTTATTTTGGAAGGGTGCAATACTACAGAATAATGGTTAATTTGATGTCAGGAACCTAAAAGCGTCCAGGATGAACACAAAGAAGATTAGGCGGCCCCCCCTCCCCCACCATACATAGCTGGCACCTCTGTATAATGGTGCCACTATATGTATTCTGGCACTATACAGAAACTTTGGATAAAAAAATGTTTGAAAAGCTTGGAAACATAAAGAGAATCTCTAGGAAGAAAAATGGGGTTTCTTGATGAATCTTTTTTTTTTCCTTATAATTTCTCTTTCTTTCTTACCCTCAACCAGAATGGAAAAAGTGAAATACAGACTCTTGATGTACTACCAGACTTGTGCGTGTGGACCTTAGGAAGATTGCCAGAAGTTGCAGAGTTGTTCATCAATCACCTAGTGTTTGCCAATATTTACCCGCTCTTAGAATAGGCCTTAGTATTTATCTACTCCTAGAGAGGTTTTTTCAAAACGATAATGCCACTGAATTTCCGAAGGAAGGTATGAATAGCCAGATTTTAGAGATGATTCAACTGGCCTTCAGAGAGGTTAGGTAACTTGCCTCAGGTCACACAGCTAGGAAGTGTCAGAGCCAGGGCCGAAACCCAGGAATGTCTCTTGGACTCCATCATGTGTCTTTCATCCATGTAATGGTAAGAGATCTGTGTTCCTGGTTTGCTCCATAATCTCTAATGGCTACTTGGTCATTCCCCCACCCCATCTGCAGTTTCTAAATACTTCCCCGGCTGTCTCCTCTTCTCTCCCCTGCTTGCCTCTTCTTCCACACCTTGGCCTGTTTCACTGACCCCACAGAGAAAGCCTAAAACCTAAGGCCACTCCAGACCCCAGGAGAGGAAATTGGCCTTGGCCCAGCCACCCCTTCGGGCGTCAGTGTGGAGTAATACCACCTCGGAAAAACCTCTGTTTTCCGTAATGGGGCTGAAGGGGTGGGGGGGAGGTGCTTCAAGGCTTCTCCGATCAGCTATGAAAATGAGGTCATGTTTGACAAGCGGCATTGTTCTGTGCCAGGAGCAGTCTACGCACTTGGCAGGAATAAAGACTTGGAACAGGCCGGCGATTATTTTTAATTGGATGGGCCTCGTGGCTGTAACAAAAATCAATGTATTTCGGAGGCGGCTGCAGAGGGGCTGATCCGACTTGGCCCCGGCGCTCCGGGCGGCCAAAGGATGTTGGCGCCAGCAGAGAGGAGCCCCTAGGCTTTGGGGACCAGGGGCGCAGGTGCCTCTCTGGCTCCTCCTACCTGCTGGGATGATCCACTACAGGCCAGGACCAGCAGGCACTGTGCTGGGCGGGTGCCTAGAAGGGCGCAGGGTGCCAGAGGGTGCAGAGCGCAGGCAGGTGCGGGGCGCACGGGGAGGAGGGAGATGCGTGGAGGGACCGGCTTGCACTCCCCAGCCCTGGGCTTGGAGGGTCCGACAGTTCGGGGAAAATGCAGAGCCCTGATGAGAATCTGCCACTTCGTTGGGGGCGGGGGGTAGTCCACACCCCATATCAGGGGTGACCCCGACCCCCTGCACAACAGGGCCAAGACAGGACACCTTGTAATGCTCTTGTTTCTGGCTGGAATCGCCACTGTGAGACATTAAAACTAAAACAACAGATCGTCATCTCCTGGACATGGATGAAAAGCATGTCTCTCCCCCCCTGCTGGCGGCCGCCCAAGGTCTTTGGGGAGATGGGTCCTTGGTTGTTTGTTTTTGTGTTTTGTTGCGTGGGAGGGGGACTGCTTGTGAGCAAAGTGGGTAAAACGAGTGTTCTATGGGGCCTTTAACATATTTTTCTCTTTCTTTTCAAAATGATGCATGAAGGAAAGAAAACAAGTAACGGGCACTCACAGGATTAGAGAAGCCTCCAATCTGGTTTAAAGGTTTTCTCAAGAAAGACAAAGGCTTGGCGTCCCTTGCTGGGGGGTTGTTTATAGGCAGCGTGACCCCTCTTGTCGGCGAGCCCGGAGGGGACCCAGAGCCGCAGCGTGGCTGGGGAGCTGCACTCCGCAGACCTGCCTGGGCCACGGACAGCACGCACTAGGTGTGCAAGTTCACAGCTGTGACCTGCAAGTGCTCCGCACCCCGAGCTCAGCAGGCGAGCAGCTGCCAGGGCAGCGATGGGTCTTCTGAGGGTTTTTGGAAGTTGCTTCTGGACAGCCTTACCAGAAAGAAAATGGAGAATTCCTTGTGGCATCTGGGGGTTTGCTGCGATGCGTGTGAATTGTGCCAAGTTGAGGCTCCACTTGTCCTTACTGAGAAGTTCCCAGTCAATAACATCAGAAAGAAGTTTTAAGTTCTTGGGTATGGTAAGACCAATTATAGCGTTTGATCTTTGTCCTGGGTGGGTGTTTGGCCCCCTCCCCACCACACACACATCAGAAGAAGAAATCGCAGAATTCAGACAGCCCCGAAATCCACCTAAGCCTGGTCTCTGGAAAACACCTTTAACATCTACATTATGAGCCCGAGGAAGCTTTGCTTGTAGGCTGGGTTGCATTTCCTACAAAGCCTCTGATTTTCACAGCCACATAAGCTATTTCTCTCTCAAGGCATTGCTTTTGTGTAGAAATTTATCATATTTTCCCCCTCAGTCCAGAAGTGAACTATTATTATTTTTTAAATTGAAGAAAATCCTTTAAGCTGTTTTGGACTTAATCAAGCATGTAAAAAGGGTATTTTCCATCCCTAGTTCAGATGCTTAGTATGTTCTCGGATAGCCCAAATAATTTAAATTTAAAACTTTGAATTGGGCCTCTTTATGTAACATCCTAAAAAGGTGCCATTTATGAAGAAAAATATGGTCATGAAATAAAGGATATGGGGAGTAAGTGATCCTGCTGGCTACAGAAATAGATGGGGACTCATAAATCTTAGTTTCTATTCTTGGCTCTGGAAAGAATTTATGTGTTCACTGCATTTGGCACAGGGAGGCAACAGGGAGATAGATTCAGGAACCTGGATGCGAAGGAAATAAGATCTTCCTGTAAAAGTGAAATTATGAAATCCACACATAAGAGACCAGAGCAAACACGTGCACCACCAACTTAAAGAAACATAACGATCGGCAAGTCAGAGGGAGGTCAGCACAGGGAGAGTCACGGAAGAAGCTGCTGGTCGTTCCTACCCAAGCTCGGGGGAAGGAGGAGCTAGGGCGCGCAGGGCAGACTGGGGAGGTCCCGGGACAATGCTGGGCCGAGCACTGCAGTGTTCTGCATTGTGGGAATCAGTAGTTTCACCCCCCCC